>NC_051065.1:107435254-107675254 GCF_004664715.2 Peromyscus leucopus | reverse complement strand
ACCACCCCTACCCTCCGCTAGACTTTTTTTTTCTTTTTTTGAGACAGGGTTTCACATAGCCTTAAATGGTTGATTATCTTGCCTCTACCTGAAATTACACAGTATTGAAATTAGACAGCTCTGTCATCAGACTTCAGATAGCTTGCCAGGGCCACAAAATGTCCTAGGCATGGAAGGAAGGAGGTCTGCCAATCAGACTCTGACAGCCCCAGGCAGGCCTGAGCTGGAGAGTAGCCAGTCATCTGCATCCCAGCAGGGACCCTCTGCGTGTCCTCTGTGCGCCTGCTCTCTCCAAGGGGGACTCTCCCCCCAAGGGGGACTCATGGATCTCCCAGGGGGGCCTTCTCACTGCTGTGAGTGCAGCGCTCAATAAACTGCCAGGTGCATTCATGAGATACCGCTGCCACACAACGACGTCACTCCAGCGTCACTTATGGGCGACCCCATGACACCTACATTCCCCCACCATGATGCCCTGCTCAGGCCCTACTGCACCCTAAAGCCACTACAGTAACTTCTTCCCAACCTACAATGTTCTCCACCGCACTTGTCAGAGGGACCTCTGCAGCATCTGCGATGCCAGCTCACATCCTTGGCTCCCCATTCTGCCATGGCTCCCACCTCCCCTCCTCCTAACCTGTCCCTCTCACCTTCCACTCAAATGTTGATGCTTTAAAGAACTGTGTGGGGGAGTACCGAACAAGAAGACCAGGGCAGCAAACCGACGGGAAGCCAGACATCATGGGTGCACAGCTGTCCACTCTACCTCCATCCCTCACGGGCCCCCTGACGGCACCCTCGCCCACCCCACCCCCACCCCCGCCGCCCGCTCCTCTTTCCCCAGCACCGGTTCTGCGAGTCGGCCCTTTCCCATTCACGTTCTGCCTGGTTGATGTGTCTACTAGCAAGTCAGCTCTGTGCACGCAGGGCTTGTATCTGTCTGAACCACAGCACCCAGCACATGAAGGTAAGCTGCAGATCTTTTCCAAGAAAAGGGACACATCTTGCCAGGATGGGAACTAAAAGAGGGGGCCGGCCTGGACGTGTGTTTGCAGCAGCCGGCTGCCCTGCTGCCGTCCAGTCAGCACTTGGAGATGTAAATTCATCCTCAGAGTGGGCCAAATCGTTTCCTTTTGACTGCAGGCCAGCCGTTTATTGGCCGCAGCAGTCCCCTGGAGACTGGCAGAGGCAACAATTATAAAAGGGCCGCCCGCCGGAGCATGGGGCCCCCACACAGCCCTTCCCGTACCACCTCCTCCTTCCGACAGCTACGGAGAAAGATTGGCTGAGCACGGCTTGTTTGCAAATATGACTCATTTCTTTGATTCTAATAGAATCTAATGATCCATGCTGGGCTCCCAGGGGGCTCTCTGCAGGAGCCTCGGAGGAAGGTCTGGCTCCAGCCTGCTGAAGGGCGTTCGGCCAGACCTGGCCCCGCCTGTCCTCCAAGGCCTGTGGAGGAAGCAGGAGGTTTGGGGACAGAGGTGACTTCAGAGGGTGAGGACCCAGTGGGATGAGGCTGCGGCAGAAGCTCAGGGGCCCCATCACGCAGCCACCAAACATACCCTAACGCCAATGTTAAAATGTCCGTCTCCGGGGCCGAGTGGCTTCTCACAGGAATCGGAGCTGCTGAGGCTGAGAAGGTTGCCTGACTTTGCAGACAGGGTAAGTGTGGCAGGGTCACGCTGACAGAGGAGTCCATCCCTGACCAGAGACTGGAGACAGAGATGTGCACGCACACAAGCAGTGCACCATGTGACCTGTGGTCATGGACTTGGCTCCAAGGCCTGCCCTGTATCCCGGGGGTGGGAGATGGGGTGGAACACAGACAAAATGTTCACTAAGGATGGACCTGTGTCCATGCTGGGTCTCCAGAACCCTAAGCACAAATAGCTTGTCCAGGTTCCTTAATGTTAGCGAGCAGATGTGAATGCTGGGGCCAGGTTAACTCTGGCTCACAGAGCATGGACGGGAGACTCAAGCTTGAGTTCCAACTGCCCTGACCTCAGAGGCCTGGGACACACGCTACACTTAGACCACACCGGGAAGGGGAGTTCCCCTCTGAGGTCCTCCTGCCTCCATGGTAACCAGCAGAAGGGAGGGGCCACGGGGTGGCTGACAGAGTCCTCCAGTGATTAGAAACTGGGGGGGAAGCTCTGCTCCCACTGTGCCTGTTACCTTTGGCTCCAAGACCTCCAGATCTGGTTCAGGTAAAGAAACAAGGGAAAACTGCCTGGGCCAGAGCTCAGTGAGCACTGCCGTACCCACCCACTCCTTTCTGACAGGGTAAGATCTCAGTGTGAGAAAAGCAGAGGAAAGCTCGGAGCCAGGGATGGACCAGAGCTTCAAGGAAAAGGCAGGGAGAGAGTAAGAAGCCAACGAGTGTCCTTTACCTGCATATAGGAGTCGCTCAAGGGCTGTGGTGTGCATAGGGAGAGTCGCTAGATTCTGAATGCCTGATGCAGGGCCAGTGAACAGCACAGGAAAAGGATGGAAGAGTTTCCCACAGTGGCTTACTCTTTTCCCTACTTAAGAAACCTCAGAGGCCAGCAAGAGGGCTGACTGGATTAAAAAGTACTTGCCACTGAATCTGACGACCTGAATTCAGTCCCTGGAACTCATGTGAAAACATAAGGGAAAAGCCGGGCAATGGTGGTGGCGCACACCTTTAATCCCAGCACTCGGGAGGCAGAGGCAGGCGGATCTGTGTGAGTTTGAGGCTAGCCTGGGCTACAAAGCGAGTTCCAGGAAAGGCACAAAGGTACACAGAGAAACCCTGTCTCGAAAAACCAAAAAAAAAAAAAAAAAAAACCAAACAAACAAACAAAAAACCGAAGAACTGACTGGACATAGCTGTCCTTTGACCTCCACTCACATCATGATGTGCATACCTCAACCCTCCTAAAGTAAATTAAATGGAGGAGGAGAAGGCTTTGCCTCGGCACAGCTCACTGCGCCCACCCTTTCACCTTCCATACCCCGGTTTCAAGCCCCAGACAAGGGGAGGTTCTTAGAAGCAGGAAGCCCTCCAGACTTGCTGATGCCCCTGCCCACCGCACCTCTGGACACAGGCTCAGCAGGAGGCTGCCCTGGGGCCTCCGCTCAGCCAGCTTTGCAGCTCTGCTCAGTGGACCCCAGGCTCAGGTTCTGTGAATGCCAAGGTATTCCCAGAGGTTCTTGTAGAATTCAAAGTCAGGTCAAGAGCCTGTGCAAGCCAGTGTGGGCAGAAGCCAGCGCTCCTTGGGCACGGCATATCCACAGACACCATGGAAGAGCCTGCAAAAAAGCCTGGGGAACCAGGCATCTTCCCTAAAGTCTGACTCTGGGCCTTCCTGATGAGAAACAAAGGCCAAGAGCTTTGCGCAAGGCTTCTAGAACACAAGGTGCTGGAATAGACTCGGGCTGGACATGTCTAAGGAGAAGGCAAGGGCACTGAGCAGACGTCTTCCAAGAGCTTCTTGTCACAATGACAGGTGCCAGGCAAAGGCAAAAAGAGCGTGACTCCCTTGCCACCAGAGCCTGTGGACATTTGAGGGGACCACATAGAGATTCTAAATGCCCCCCCCCCCAGAAAGGATGCTTAACCACAATGATGACGCAGCATGAAGGGACAGCTTTTTAGGGTGGCCATGCAGGAGCTCATCCAGCTGGGGCTGCGGTGTAGCCCCTAGGACAGTACTGGGATCATCCCGTATGGACACTGAGGCCCGAGACAGAAGGGCAGAATGAAAGTTCAAACTTAGAAGGTAATGAGGTTCGGCAGATAGCTTAGAGGCTGGCCAGGTGCCAGAAGTCCATGGGGGGGTGGCCCTGGTACCCAAGCCATGCCAAAAACAGTACAGAAAGGCCAGGGCTGGTGGCCTTGGGCCCTCCCCCCCCCCCCCACTTCAAGGGAAATGAGTGAAATGCCAACATTCCTTTGTTTAAAAATCTCAGCTCTCTGAAGGGTGGGGAACGTGCATTTAACAGCCCCCTTTGTTTTGCTAGTGGAAAATATACACATTAGGAGACCCAAAGTCCCCAAAGTCCAGGGCCCTGCCTGTGGATAGAGTACAAAAGGCTCAGGCATGGCACCGGCCACCCAAGAAAGACCACCTCCAACAAGTAAGAACAGCTGGCCCATCCTCGTCGGAACCACAGCGCAGCTCCCTCCTGATGGTCCCTAGTTTGGCTTCCTTGAAGTAGGGCAACACCTCAAAGGCAGCCACTGTCCACCAAGGAGAGGGAATCTCATCTCCCGGGAGTCAGGGACAGGCCTTCCTCTGCCTTGGCTCTCCGCCGCACGTGGGGCCTCATCTCAGTTGCTTCCAGAGGTGAGAGGCTGTCCCTGACTGAGCACCCTGAGTTAAGAGCACGTGCTTGTAAGGGAAGTGATGGACCCCAGGGTTTCTAATCAGCCTCCAGGAATTGATGAGAGTTCCCCAAATGCCATTAACACAAGGAGCTATCTATGTGCTGTTCACATGCTGGGGCTTGATTGTCTGTTGCTCCAGAGCTGCCTATGACAAGCCAAAACGGGGAAAGACTGAGTGATGAGACCACATACGCCCTCCACTCCTAACCCCCTCTCCACTGTGAGGCCAGCCACAAAAGAGGGACCCACAGACACATGAAGGAGCCCAAGAGCAGACCTACCAAACTGAGCACAACCCAAACTGGCACCAATTAGTCATGAGCTCAACAAATAGTACTTGATTAAAACCAGCACGTTGGGAATGGTTGTTACGTCGTCAGAGCTAACTAACTGATACGTAGTTTTACTATCAACTCACATTTGCATTTGAATAACTACAGAAATGTATTTTTCTCTGTGGTAACAGTGTTTTTCCCAAAATATATTAAGAAAATTGTAATTTTCAAACACATATTCACCTATATTTGGAGAAAATTCTCTCACAGGAATCCCATGGAATAAGAACTATATGTTTTCCTCATTTGACAGGTAAACTAAGACTCAAAGGGCAGTGGGGTGACTTGCCTAAAAAATCAAATAGCCATTAGGTGGGAAACCAGGATTCAACTCCATCTTGTATGAGACAAAGGCATGGAGTTATCTCCAGCTGTGTGTCTTCCTTCCCTCCAGAGACAGGGTCTCCTACCATCAAGATGAAGATACCGTCCCCATAGCCCTGCCCAGGCCCCTCCTCCTTCCGACGGCCTTACTTACTCCCAGAACTCGATGACAGGTGAGGTGAAGTTGGTGGTGCTAATGGCGACCCAGAGAGTCTCATTCTTACGCAGGGTGTCCTCCATGCAGTGCGGGGTGTTCCAGCTGTGGTTGCAGTGGGCCCAGGGAAGCTCGTTCTGGAAGGACTGGAATAGGTAGTACGTGGCCCAGGCCAGGATGACAATGTAGTACACATTCAGGAGGGACACGATGACGATGGATGCATAGCCAATGCCTGGGGGCGAGGCAAGCAAAACGGACACATGTCAAAAAGAAGGCCCATTCAACTGGGGGGCACTGGTCTGCCTAGGCTGTGGGCCACAGGGGCCTGCTCACCAATAAGCAGAAAACAGTCACAGGATGAAGGAGTCACCGGACAAGAGGACATGTGAATGAGTGGTCAGAGAGATGGTGGCTGGATGGATCACAGGAATGAAAGAAGTAGGGACAAGACAATGATTGTGCAGTTGGACGGTCAGATGAGTGGACAGAAACATGGATGGACAGATGGACGAAAGGACATGTGAATGAGTGGTCAGAGAGATGGTGGCTGGATGGATCACAGGAATGAAAGAAGTAGGGACAAGACAATGATTGTGCAGTTGGATGGTCAGATGAGTGGACAGAAACACGGATGGACAGACGGATGGATTTTTCTATAAAAATGGACAGATAGAAATATAAATGGCCAGATGGATAGAAATACGGATGAGTAAATAGAAACATAGATGGGTAGATAGAAATACGGAAGGATGGGCAAGAATAGAGAGATGGATAGATGAGAGATGAATAGACAAATGAAAATATGGAGGGAAGCATGGGTGGATGGATAGATGAAAATGTGGATGGCTGGATGGAAACAGAGAGATGGATGAATGGACAGATAGATGGATAGAAACATGGATGGATGGATGCAGAGCTAAATGAACAAACTTTACATTACAATACTTGAATATTGATTTGTTTTATATATTATATATATGGTCTAACTCTTGATATGTGTACATATGGTGGTTGGTTGGGAGGCTGGGTAGATGGAAGAAATGGAGGGGGAGGGGAGGGCCTAATTATTGAGTGGCTTAATGGAAGCAGAAAGTGGTAAATACTTACGCAGGTGAGTAAAGGAAGGGGCTCATATTCCCACTCCCCCCACTCAGTCACAGTAGTGATTACTCCAAGTATACACTAAGTACCAAGCACATAATGGAGCCACCATCAACAGAGTGCTGGCCACACAGACAAAACACTCAGACATGACTGTCATTCTGTTCTCACAGCAACTCTAGAGAGTGAGAACACTGTTTTCTAGATGAAGAAATTGAGGTTCAATGATTTCCCTAAAACCACCCCAAGGAGAGGAGGAAGTGAGGCCTGAAGCCAGCCTGTCCTCCAGATTCCTGCTTTTGGAGATTCCTGCCAGCTCTCACGTATCCAAACACCCATAGAGCTGGCCCAAAGGGGACTTTCTGAGCAGCCAGGAACCTGCTGTATCTCCCTTCTCCCTGCCTCTTGGTGACAGTGACATCACATCATGCTGCGGCCCTGCATCTGGCACTGATACACGTGAGGAGATCTGATGAACACAGAGGACAGGAGGTGTCACTAACAACCCGGCGGACTCAGTGCATACAGACCCAGCTGACACCAGCTACACACTCACCAGAGAACAAGGGGCAGATCTTCTCCCAGCACGTGATGCCCCCTTCTGAGGTGTACTGGCCTATGATGACCTCCAGGAAAAACACAGGCAGGCCGCTCCCGAACAGGAAAATAAAATACGGTATGAGGAAAGCACCTGCCAAGAGAGCAGAGGGGACAGGGTGAAGCTGTGACTGTCAGAGCATGGCCAGGAAGGTGCTCACTCAGGTCCTCCCAACCAAAGGTATCAGAGGAATGAGGGATGTAGGCATGGAGGCCAAACTCAGACTCCACTGAAGATTCTCCAGGCCTGCCCACTGGCCCCACCCACGAATCTGCAAATCTACCAGGTTCCTCAAGGCACCAGGCCGGTGCCTATGCCTGTCACATGCCTGCCTTCTCTACAGTATCCTTCCCAATGGAAGTGGCTCAGTCTTGCTAGGGACACACGACCAGGTACAGCACTACTCCCTGCTGGAACTTCACTCATCTGCCACAGGCCGGCCCGGGCCAGCAGCCAGGAAGGTCCAGACACGGTGGGGTGGAAGGCTGGTGGGGGGTGGGGGGTGCCAGGGAGACAGGGAACACAGTATCCGAGGGGGTCAGTCCCACCTACATACACTAATGGCTTCAGCAGGTCCATAAACCCTGTGAAATTATGGGCACCTTGGGTCTAGGCTATCTGCTTTGTTCTAGGGAGCATCTAGGATACTCATCAGAGTTCCCAGGGTGTCTGATACCTAATGAAGTCAAGAAACCAGGTGCTAAGTGGAGGTTCCTCCAAAAGTGGCTCTCTTACCATGGCAGCAGGAAGTAGCCCACCTTTACAGTCACCTGGCAGGTGGTTGCCACCTACATTAATCTCCTCTGGCACCAGGAAGAACATCTCTAGGCTGGAACTGCCTAACTTTGACTCCTGAGAGGGCTCTCTCAGAGGAGGAGACACAGCCCACACAAAAATCCAACCCAAACCCCCCAACTCAACCCACCACAGCTAGAATACCTTCATGGCTCTCCTCCGCTCCCCCTCCCCCTCTGCATTATGGCAAATGATACTGGTTTGTCATTTACTGAAAGACAGAACTAGCTTTTGGGAATACATAGGGTAAGGTTAAAAAGCAAAATCAGTATCAAAGATGCTAAAAGAGAAGGCTGTGAGCTCAGAGGTGGTGGAATAGAGGAATAGGGGGCATGAATGTCTGAGGTGGAGGGGGCATGGGTCAGACAGGACAAACCAGGGGATCGGAGAGGGTAAGGGAGGGTCCTCCAGAAAGTAACCTAGCCAGAGGCTAAGACCCCTATACTCAGGCATGTGTCCGAGGTGCAGCTGAGGCAGGGTATACCTGGCCTGGAGAAGGTCACAGAACAGGAAAAGCTCTCTCACACCCTGACCCCAGCCCTCGGTTTGAATCACTCACCTCCACCATTTTTGTAGCAGAGGTACGGGAAACGCCAGACGTTGCCCAAACCCACGAAGCCTCCGGCCACAGACAGCACAAAGTCAATCTTGCTGGACCACTTCTCCCTCTGAGGGGGCTTCCCCTCAGCCTCATCCTCAGGCCGTGTGCCTGGGCTCTTCCCTGGCGAAGGCTTCAGGATGTCTTTGTGGAAGTCTTTCAGACATTGCAGCTTCTCTTTGGTGGCCATTTCCTCGTTTTCTGGGGGAGGCAGAACCAACGTGGATGATGAGGCCTATCGCAGTGACTTAGGACCAGTTCCTACCTCCCCAGGCTCCAGCAGGAGCTTCCACACCAAGAGCCCCCATCATAGAAGCCACTTCAACTCCAAGGATCTCAAAAATTCAGGTATGAAACACTTGCAGCCTATAGAAGCAACAGGCTCCATTTCCCAGGCACCAGCTAAACCAAAGCACTGGTGGTTCCCAAACATCCAATTTCATTCAGCCTGTGTACCCTGGGCAGGCAGTTCCAGACATCTTCCAAAGGAGAGGCTACCTGCAGCTCTCCACACCAACAGACACTTCTAATTTCAGTTCTGCACAGAAGACAGCAACACACGTCTCAGTGACACCTCCACACAGAGCCTAGTGTGGGGCCTGACCTACAGGAGGCACCTGCTCCCAGGTGAAAAAGCGAAGCAGAAGATGGTGTTGGCCACCCAGGACACTATACTCGGAAACAGGCTTCACCATCAGGGTACAGAAAATGAACAATGACCGAATATGTTTGTAGCAGGAAAAACAAAACAAAACAAAGCTTTCTTGTGCAGAATTATACAAGGATGCTTGTGGCAGCTGAGGATACGACGCCAGGGCAGAGTAAGTGTGGAATATGAGCAAGGAAAGCCTGGGTCCCATTCCCAGAATGTGAACCAGGGCTTGCTACTTACTATCCATTCTTCAGTCCTTTCCACTCCCGGCTAAACCCATGGACCCTAGCAAGCATGTGTCTTGCTTTCTGTTTCCCAGATGGGCTTGGACAGAAGGCAGCTTCCTAAGGCTGGCACAGATCAGGTCACCCTCCTGCTTGGCCTCTCTCCTAGGTAGAGGGTTGGACCAGCTGATGTTCATCCTCTTCTCCTAGCATCTCCTTGTGTCTCTGGAGCTTAGCTGAGAGGCACTGTCACATCGTCTGTGGTGGTCACCATCCACGGATGTCATCAAAGGACACATAGGCAGGTCCTTTGATAAGAAATTAACCAAGCACATCTAGAGACCCTGTCAAGCCAGGCTCCTGTATGCAAGGGTTCACATACAGCCCGGCCGAGAGCTGCAGGGTGGGATGAGCTGGCGAGGCGGCCAGAGCTAATGGCCCTCCCTGCTCTTTTCTGAGCCTCAGTTTCCCTAGCTGCAGAATAAAACGAGTGACAACAAAGGTAGGCACAAAGCCTAGGACACACCTTGTTTGTCTCCATGAGCCAAGTGAATCGCTGGCATTGAAATATCAGATTTCAGAGAAAAAAATGGAAATTTTCAAGTCCTCTTACCACACTGGAAGGTCAGAGCACACAGGGTCTGTGCTCCCCATGAGAACACCCACGGAAATAGATAAAGAGTGTGCTGTTCCCAGCTCAGGCCCTCTGGGAGAGCGCCTTCACCTGCTTGGCTGCAAGCTGGCTTCCCACAGTCAACCCCTACCTGAGCACCAACCGCCCTGGTCGGGCACACTTCCCAGCTGGCGGTCTCTTCCATGACCAGACCAGAGGTTTGTGGAGATAAGGACCTGTCCTGCTTGGAGCTCTGAAGTCCGGCACACGGTAGGGCATCTGGAAAGTGCTACTGCACCAACAGAACCTCAGTGCCAAGGGAGATGTGGTGAGACCTTGCACTAAGGTCCAGAGCGGCTGCCAGAGACATAGGGTATACAAAAGTGACATGCCAGGTCCCCGGGGGGCTTTGCAAGGAGCAGAGGAGGCCCAGAAGCTCAATAACCCCACTTCCCCCACACCTCCTTCCTCCCACTGGCAGGCTTGGGGTGGAGGACCCCAATTGTTTTGCTATCTGGCAGTGAGCAGACCAAGAAAGGCTTCCTGGAGCCACCGGGCAGCCCCCGGAGTCCTTCCTCTGTCTGGGGGAGCATCCGCATGGCCTTTCTCTGTGGCTCCCCCGGGGCCCGCATGGCCCAGCAGGCCTGTGGCCACTGTGAAAACAGCTCGGGCAGCCAGCATTGTTCCTGCAGCAGGTCAGCAGCCCCCGATGGTTATCTGAACAGCTCATTGTGGCCTGCGGTGGGCGCATAATTGGAGGATGTGGGACTCCACTCCCTCCCAGGGAAGGGTCCGCTCAAGAATGACCTGGAGCCTCCAACTGAGAAGGGCTGATCCACCCTTTGGACACGTCTCAATCCTTGCGGTTGGGAAGACTTCACGAGGTCAGCCTAGCTTTTAAACTTAGGAGAAGAGCTAGCCTCCAGCACTCGGGAGGGAAGGGGGACAAGGGTCTCCTCGCCTCACAGGCAGCTACGGGCAGGGTTGGTCCTATGAGGAGCCAGACTCTAATGCCCTAAGGCTCGCTGCCCTGACAGCCCTGGTTCTACGTTCTGGACTCCGAGACCCGCCTAACCACTCTCTACTCAGAACTCTCTAGAAAAATGGGAAGGGAGCAACAACTGGGGTTCCCAAGACCCCGGTCTCTAGATTCTGCTTTGCTCCATGAGGACTCTATCCCTGCATACTCTAAGGACTCCATCTACCATCACGCTGCCTGAGGCTGAACCGTGATGCCTGGGGGCCTGAGTGAGGCAGTGTAGTGCCTGTCCTGTGCCTGGCGCCGCGGGGTCTCTGTGGGTCTCTTCAATCATTCCACCCAGGAGTGTGATCCTCTTTCACCATCCGCTCTCCTCCCTGTGAGTGTGGTCCAAGAACCAAAATGTTCTCCATTTGCCCTCGGAGAACTCAGGGCCCAGTGGTCCTGCCTCAGCATCACCTCCAACCCTCAGGTTGGCTGCAAATCACAGGGCTATACCATCTAGGGAGGGCATCCCCCAAGCCTCAGACTTTCCCTGGGTCCAGAGAAGACCCTGCAGAGAGATACAGGCACCCTGTCCTTCTTCCCTCTTGGATTCTCGTTCCAAGCCCCTCACATGTGCCTGACCAGTGGCCCTGCAATATACCATTCCAGCAAGACCTGCAGATCCACTCAGCACATTCTTGGCATCCACCCCCACGTCCCTGTCACCATGGCAACCTTCTCTCAGCCAGCAGCCCCTAGCGCAGGCATCCTACAGCAGCCTCCCCATAGGTCTCCTTGCTGCTCTGCTGCCCCCCCCCAGCCTATTCTCATGCAGCAGCTGAAGGCAGTTTAAAAAAAAAAAATCACATTCATAACGGACCTCAGCTCTCAGTCCATGGCTAGAGAGAAACACAAGGCCCTCTCCCATCCCCGGTCCTCTCAGATCCCAAGCAAGACCATTATAAACCCTTATTCCATGCCTCCCCCCGCCCCCCATGTGGAACAGCCCCACAGAAACGCTCTGGCTTCTCCCACTCCCTACGCAGCGGCTCCAGGGCCTGTGGTAGGTAGCTTGGTGATGTGAGCCCCGACTGAGGGGCTGGGAGCCACTTAAAGAGGCTGGAGGACCTTAAGCAAGGCCCTCAGCCTCTCTGGTCTTCAATAGTCTCATCTGCAGAGCGGTAGCGCCTGTCATGGGGCGCAGAGAAATGAGGGGGCGCACAGAATAGCATGAAGCACATAGCAAGCACTCCCTAATAACAGCTGGTGTCATTACTACCAACCCCAGGGTGGGCAAGGCCTTTATCCCACTCGGCGAGAGATGAACAAGGCCCAGCCAACTCTGAGGTCACTGGAACGAGCCAGTAATCACAGAGGCCCTGAGGCCTTTGCCTCAGCGCTTGGCTTCTCTGCCTCTGCCAGCCCTCTGCTGGCCCAGCCTGACACCCTCCCGAGGGTCCACCTCTATAGACTCCCAGCTAGTCCAGTCTACCATCATGGTGACCAAGTGGCCACAGGACAGCACAGTGGGTCCCTTCACATCACCTGCCAGCAGCCTGCTTCTCTCAAAGGCAGGAGCTGTTGCTCTTGGCTCAGGGCCTAGGGTTGTTCTACAGTGGAGAAGATGCTGATTTCTCATTCTGGGAGCTTCCTCGCGGTTACCACAGCTACAGGTGATTACAATGCCTGGAGTTACAGGCTCCAGGCTGAAATGTGCCTCCCCATACAGCTGACATCACTGTCCCTTTTCCAGGGGCAGCAGCCAGATCCAGATCCAGCTGTGCTTAAATGCTAGCTTGCTTGAAGATCACCAGGCAAGTTTTGCCACCTACACAGCCCTGTAGGTTGGCCCTGGTGCCAGTGACATTGTGGGTTTGCAAGATGTACTTTTGTACTCTCTGGCCAGTTTTAAAACATCAGATTTTTTTAGTACCTAGGCTAAACTACTTCAGAACAGTTTCCTGTTCGGTCATTCTTTGGGGTGGGGTGGGGGCAGGGGGGAAAGGGAAGGGCCAGGAAGGGAGGTGCACAAGAGGGAAGACAGTGTCTCATATATCCCAGGCTGGCCTTGAACTCACAAATAGGAGGGATGACCTTGAACTTCTGATCCTCCTGCCTCTCTCTACCTTCCCCTCCGAAGTGCTGAAATTACAGATCGGCATCATCACACAAGGCTAACGTAGTTCTGGGGTCTGATCCCAAGGCCTCGCACACGCCACACAAATGCTCTCCCACTGAGCGGCTCCACAGCCCACGGAGACTTAACATGTTCCCACACAAGAGAAGCAGGGGTACAAGCAGAGAAGATCTACCGTGCATAGATGGGGTGCTGGGTCAGAGAAGCAACCTGCCTAGTGCAGAGCCCACAGACTGGACAGAGACATGGCTCCTGCCTGCCTTCCTCCCAGGGTCTGTGTAGCCTCTCTGGCCTTCAGACATCCATGCACCAGCCAGGCAGTTCTTGAAGTTGATTTCAGCTGCCCCTACCTCCCCAACCAATGTGCCTCTGTCCTCTAAGACAAGGGGGCACCAGGTCTCAAGCTGTCAGCGCCAGCATTCGCCTGCAGAACCTTAGTGCCCATCAACGACCCCTGCTAGAAATGATTAAAATCCCTCACTGCTGCTGCCTTCACCATCCAGGATCTCTTATCAAGGAGGCAGGCACGTGTCTGTTTCCTCTTGTACTTGTCCCCAGCCCACCCCAGTGCCTAGCACACAGCTTGTCCTCACAGAGAGCTTGGTGAGAGATTGGTTGTCTCTTAGGGAGCCTCTGCAGGAGGAATGAGACGTTCTGTAGTCAGCGTGAGAGCAGCTCATGGTGGCCCACGCCTGTAACTCCCGCATTTGGGAGGCTGAAACAGTAGGATTGTAGCATTGGAGACTAACTTGTTCTACAAAGCATAACCCCGTCTCAAAAAAAAATAAATAAAAATAAAATAAACAAATACAGAGGCTGGAGAGATGGCTCGAGGGTTAAGAGCACTGGCTGTTCCTCCAGAGGACCCAGGTTTGATTCCCAGTACCCACATGGTGGCTCACAGCTATGTGAATCTCAGTTCCAGGGAATCTGATGCCCTCCTCTGGCCTTTGTTAGCACCAGGCACACATGTACACATATAGACGTGCAGGCAAAACAACTATCCTCATAAAAAAAGGTAATAATGACGATGAACAATTATAAAGGAAAAGAAAGAGAGCTGCATTTAATAGTACCATGTTTCCTGAGCACTCTGCTAAGTTCTCCCAGGCATTCCTTTAGTTAACTCTCTCCAAAGGTGCCTTCATCGTCTTGCTTTTGCTGATGGCGGGGCCTGGAGAGGTGAAGGTCATTGTCTGTCTGTCTACTTGGGGCCACGGCCACACGATGCACACTTGAGCTGTGAATGGCTCCTAGGCCTGTCCAAACCTCCAAAGCCCATGTTCCCAACCAGGCGTGACAGTCTAGGGATGCCATCTCCACAACCTCATGAGTAAAATGGGGCTTGGTGCCTTTAAGAAGCCAGCTGCAGGCCGCTGAGATGGCTCAGTGGGCCAAAGTGCCTGGCCACAGTTCCTAGGTGTGGCACCCCCATGACGGAAGGAGCCAACCGCCTCCTGCAGGTTGTCCTCTGACCTACGCGTGAGCCGTGTGATCAGTGCACACACAAGCTCACTAACACTCACCAGATGCAATTTTACAAAATTGAAAGCCAGCTGCAGGCCACTGGGCCAGCTGACAAATTAGGGAACCAAGCTCGAGGGCAAACAGGGAAGTGAAGGGCCACGTGACGTGACAGGCTGAACCAGGGATCATGGGACCCTGTGCACAGGGGCCTGCCTCTAGTCAGCAAGAACATCTCACAGATCAAAAGAGGTTCACCGGAGCAAAGTCTCCACAGACTTAATAGCAAACATATAGGTGCAAGGAGCAGAAGGGCTGGGATCCATCAGTGATGTCTGAGCAGGGGGGCTGGGATCCATCAGTGATGTCTGAGTAGGAGGGTTGGGATCCATCAGTGATGTCTGAGTAGGGGGGCTGGGATCCATCAATGATGTCTGAGCAGGAGGGCTGGGATCCATCAGTGATGTCTGAGCAGGGGGGCTGGGATCCATCAGTGATGTCTGAGCAGGGGGTCTGGGATCCATCAATGATGTCTGAGCAGGGGGTCTGGGATCCATCAATGATGTCTGAGCAGGAAGGCTGGGATCATCAGTGATGTCCGAGCAGGAGGACTGGGATCCACTAGAATTGTCTGCCAAGGGTCTGCTGTTCTGCTCAAGTTCCATCCTTGGCCCTAAGAGGTGTCTAACCAGCATCACTGGATTAAGTGAGCTGGGTTAACAATGTTCTCTGCCCTCTGAGCAGGGTAGATGTTTCTATAACGAAAAACGCAAGAGCCAGGGTGATGGCACTGGCTGGTAACCTCAGCTTTGGGGAGGAGGCAGCAGGATCAGAAGTTCAAGGTCAACCTCAGCTACATAGTAAGTTTGAGGTTAGCCTGGACTACATTCGACTAGTTCAAAAAAAAATTTTTTTAAGGAGAAATTATTTTTTAAAGCCTTTTTTTTTTTTAAAGTACACCTTTAACCAATTTAATCATTTAATTGGATCACATGGACTTCATCCTTTGGTAATCTATTTCTGCAAAGAGGCTAAGTCAAGCGTGACAACTGAGCCATCTCCAGGGCTCTGACAGGCAAAGGCAGAATAGAAGAGCAGGGACCAGGGAGGATGGGCAGCTCTAGGCTCCCGCCACCAAAGGTGCCTCTGGGACTGGGATCCCCTGGGACTATATCCTCCATGGTGTCTCAAGAGAACTGGACTGCACTAGTACATTTTCCAACTTCTCTAACACCTGTGCTCCAAACACAGAGAAAAAGGGGCATGGTCCAGCCAGGCCCACATTGGTCGGACTACTGGCCCAGCTCAGCCAACGAAGGCCCAGTGAAGGGCAGGGCGAGGCTTGTAAGGGTACACTGGCAAGGTTGGGCTTGAGCCCCCCGATGGCTTATCCCTGTGAGGTCAGCCAGGAAGCTGGTGGTTTCACTGGGCAGAGCACAAAACAATGAGCAGCACTGCCCTCACCAGAATGAAAGTGAACTGCTGGAGCATTGTCCATCTTAGCTCTCCATCTCTGGCCAGGGTGCCTGTCTACTTGGGGCTCAGCATCTCACCCTCTGAAGCACAGCGTGGGCACTGAGGCCCAGACCAGGAACGTTCTTACTCCACACCCTCATCCAGAGGACCAGAGGACCTCCAGATGGGACCTGCCAAACTGAATTAATGCCTTTTGCCAACTTACAGGGGGCAAGCAGATAGGGTGATGTGGGTTCTGTTGCAGCCACACACACAGCTAGGATTTATATCCAGACAGTTCATGCTTTCCACCATAGTGCCATCAAGCCAAGCTCTGTCTACAAGATCTAGGGGGATAGAGTTCTGGGGGGAAGGGAAAGCATACACAAAGACAGTCATCCTAGGACCTGGAAGGGTGACTTAGTGGTTAAGAGAACCAGCTGTTCTTCCAGAGGACCTGGGTTCCATTCCCAGCACCCACAGTGGCTCAATCTGACGCTCTCCTCTGGCCTTTGCAGGCACTGCATGAACATGGTGCAGACATGCATGAAGGCAAAACACCCATAAAACAAAGTTAAATCCTAAAAAAAAAAAAAAAAAAAAAAAAAAAAAAAAAAAAAAAAAAGATAACAAGCCAGGTGTGATGGCACACACTTTTAATCCCAGCACTCAGGAGGCAGAGGTAGGTGGATCTGTGAGTTTGAGGCTAGCCTGTCCCACATAGTGAGTTCTAGTCCAGCCAGAGCTACATGGTGAAACCCTGTCTTGAAAACACAAACAAAGAAATAAAATTTTAAAAATAACTATATTAGACCAGAGGATGCCAGCGCCTGTAGGCACAAGATCTCTAGGCCAGGTTTAAACATAGGTTTATACTGAGTTTCCCACTGTCCCACTGACAGCTAAAACCCTTTCATTTACAAGCCCCAGCTTTCCCTGGGTCCCTGGCCAGTCCTCCTTCCAGCTCAGGAAGAGGGTCTGAAGGGTCTGCTTGAAGTGTTATGTGACTTTCTGGTCATTTAACCCCAACACCCTGGAGCTACCTACTGCCTTCCTGAGCAGAGCCACTCATGGGATGGGTGGAAGGCATCCGCCTTTGCGTGCAAAGGACCAATGGTAGCTGACCTCCTTCCTTCCGGTCGAAGGTCCACCGCTGGTGATATAGGGAAGACACTGTCTCTGCAGGGCTAGCACCAGACTCCAGGGATGAAGGCGAGCTCTGCAAAGCACAGAGTCGTCCCCCCCTTCTACAAAAAAACGTGACTCCGGGCCTGGCTCCGAGTGGCAGTTCTCCCTGGTGGCAGGAGGTGGCTATGTGGAAACAAAGCCCCATCTGTCACCTGCCTGTCATGTACTTGTTTGGTCTGGTTACAGGGTCATCCTATTGTTCCCTAAAATCAGAGACAGTGGGGGAAGCACATTTTATTAAAACAACACAAAAATGATGGGAAGTTCAGAGGAAAGGCAGAAGGGCTTCTGAGGTAAAAGAGACTGCAAGGGGGGGGGTACAGGGAAGATCCCTCCCCTTTGAGCTGGACACCCAAAGCCCAGGCTGGGGGCTGGGGGCTGGGGACTGGGGGAGTAGCCTAGTTACCAAATGCCATTCAGCATTGTGGTAACAGAGCTAGGCAGGAGGAGGAGGTGGGGGGGAGGAAGGGGGAGAGGAGAAGGGAGGGCAGGAAGGAGGGGAGAGGCAAATGAAGGAGCAAAGAAAAGTGGGGGGGGGGGAAGGGAGAAGGAGGAAGTAGGGAGGCCTGACCACACCATGGTGTCTCCTGGGTGCTCTGGGCCGGTCTGAGAAGCAGGGCCGGGTGTGCGCACCTGAAGACTTTGCACACACAAAGAAAGCTTCAGGGACGCCTGGCTCCTGACTTGGCCAACCACCTGTCTCCTTTAGTTCCTAGGTGGACAAGCTCTTGGCTCTGAGGGGGGGCAGCTCTGCTCCTCCCCGCTTTCTCCTCCCCCTCAGCGGAGGAGCCAGGGGAGGGTGAGTCAGCAGGCATCGGCCCCTGGCACTGACTCACCCAGCCACAGCTCTGTCATTCACCTCCAACAGCAGCGTCACTTCCCCAGCATCAGGGCCATGGGCCTCTTGTGGTGGGGGTGGGGCACCAGGGTCCTGGGGCAGGCACTGTGGAGCCCAGGATGATTTCTGGAGGCCGCCTCTGCCACGTCCACAAACCTCCCCGCTTTCAAGCTACAGAAGCCCAAGGCGGCAACCTGTGTGCTCTGTAGGAAAGGGAAGCAGGGCCCTTCTCTCGCTCTACAGAATGCTAGATAAGTCCCAAGTGTTAGGCCGCCGTGTGACACCTCCACACTACCAAGCCCCTAAAGTTGTCACCCATACAGTCTGAAGTCATGGCTTCATGGAGAGCAGGCAGTGTCCTCTGTCTACTAGGTGGCCTCAGGCAAGTCACAGCCCTTGAGCCTCAGGCTTACCCTCTGTGCAGTGGGTGTGATGTCTGGGCGCAGTGTGTTATTTGTAAATGCTCCCTCCCCTCAGTGTCCCACAGGAAGAACATCCTTCCTTCCGAGCACCGAAGCCCAATCAGACTATGACCTAAAAGCATGGCAGGAGCAATCACCTACCCAGAACCACCCTCAGTTCTGGGCAAAGGGGAAGCTGGGCCTGCTTCCCCGTCCCTGCTTCCAGAAGCCGAAGACCTCCACAGGATGCTTTCTCATACCCCACACCTTGACTCGAGTGCCCTTGACCAGGGACACCAGAGCATTCAAGAGTACTGACCAGAATCCTCACCAGACAGTGACGGCCACCACATCACCAGCCTGTGCTTGGCACCCCCCACCAGAGTCCCAGCGGCTTCCTGACATCAGGCACAGTACACACATCAGAGAGAGTGCTGAGGACCCTGTTGAGGCTCAGTGCGGGGTGGGGGTGTGCGGGGTGGGGGTGGGGGGGTGCCGGCAGGACCACCACAAAGTTCAGTGACAAACACTTAGACTGTGGGCAACAGAGAGTGACCAGGAACCTGTTCTCAGCCTCCGAGCACAACTTCCCCCAAGAAGATGAAGATTCTTCTTGTTGTTGTTTTGGAGAGCCCTGAATCTTAGCTTCAATTTCTATTATACAACACATTCCCTGAGTAGCTCTCCAGATGACTCTGGGGTGAACTTGCTGCGGTGTTTCCCCAAAAGTTTGTCAAGTACCAGGGAAATCCCTGGGAAGCTGCATGATAGGGCCTCAGAAGCCCCGGCACATCCATACACAGTCCCACTCTGTAGGAGAGCAAACCAAGGCCCCGGCCCCACAGCACTCTGCCATGGGTGGCCCAACATGGGTGGCCGCAGGAGAGATGTTCCCGAGAGGGAACTGGAGGGAGGTGGGGGGGGGGAGTGGGGACACTCCTGACGCCCCCACCCTGCGGATATAGTAGGTGCCAGAGGCAGAGAATAAACTCCTATCGCAAACCTGGGTGCACGGGATTCATATCTAACTCTGTCAGGCTGACGGACGTTGGTGCAGCGGATGGCAGCGGCAGCGGCTTCCAGGGCTACAAGATGGTGCCTAACACCAGCTACTGCTTGGCTAGAAGAAAAACTCAGCGTTAAAATCCAAGCGGGGAGTATCTGGAGGTTGACACAGCACAGCTGTGTCTTCCTCTGTGCATAGGGCATCTCCCAGAGCAACCCCAGCCTTTTCCTCTCCACGGATAGCCCAGGTAAGCTCTCGTGATGTCCACCCGGGCGGGGCCCAGCACTGCCTTCCCGTGACCTGCCACTTAGGTGGCATCACAAGATGCAGCCACACCAACCGCTGGAGACTCCTCAGAGGCATGCCCCCAGCTCACTTCTAGCAATCTCTGCCTGGCGGCTGGGTCAGCCCCGGCTCAAGAGCTAGCGGTGACTCCCAGCTGCCTACAGAGGTCTCTCAGAACTTTACCCGGAACCCAAGCTCCACCAACCCTTCCTATCCGGTCTTGGGTAGGTGAGGCCCCTTTGGTGTCCCAGGACCACCACATTCCCTGGCATTCCTCTTTCCATCTCCATACGCTTGGAGCACCCGTGTTTAAGGGGATACCACCTAGACTGGAAGCCTTCTTGGCCATCCCATATTGTGCCCACATCACACCTACCATTCACCCGGGGCTCGGCTCTGGTTCAGAACTGGGAAACTTTGGGCAAAGTTTCAAAATCTGCCTGAGAAGCCCTGGTGTCGTCACTTTGTTTCTGACACAGGGTCCCACTGTGTAGTCCTGGCAGGCCTGAAACTCATCAGATAAACCAGGCTGGCCTTGAACTCATCGAGTCCCCTCTGCTTCTGCCTCCCAATTAAAGGTGTGTGCTACCTACCACTCCCAGTCGGCAAGCCTTTGGTCTGATGGTCTGTAGAAGCCTGGGACATAAGCTACATAATCATGAGTACCAGGACCCATCTGTACCTATTGACTCAATCTTTAAGGTGGAGCCCAGAAATCTCACCTGCTACATCCTGCTTCCCAGGAGTCTTAGAATCAAGGCTGGGAAGGGCGGGGCTGTAAACGGGGAGGCACTGGATAAAATGTCAACCAGAACTGACCAGTGGAAGAGCCATTGTTTGCCCGATGCAGTGCACATGTTCCAGGGGAGTGGGGGGGGGGGGCGGTGGCTAGCAACGCTGAAGGCCTTTCAAGCCCTTCTGTGGCAGCTCTTCCAGCTCTAGACAGGGCCACCCACTTCACCCGCCTTCACTGGAAGAAGTCTGGGAGACAAAGGCGAGGGCTGGTGGGGTGGCTTCTGGGGCTGGGCAGTTAAGTGGGGCCCGCCTGTCTGATCCAAGGGGCAAGTGTTAGAGGCTCCCAGCCACAGTGGGCAGCCAGGGCCACAGAAGCCCCCCCCCCCCCCAGATCCCAGCGATGTGGCTCTGCTTCCCCAGCCTGTACTTTTCTCTGGTGGCCTCAGATTGCTTTCCGTTCCAGGGCAGGGGCTGGGCCTGCCCCAGGTGCACTTAGAAAGACCTGGGTTTACTCAGCATCCCAGTGAGGGCAAAAAAAAATAGTTGGGCTAGCCTCTCATAGATGGCACCATACCACAGGGACATGTCTTGGATTGGTGGGGGAGGGGACAAGGTCTCCTACGGTGGTGGAAACAGAATATTCCCAGTCCGAGAAACACCTGCCATGGAATACCAGCAACAGGGCAGACCTTGGAGGCCTCGGTCTCCGCTGCTGGAGACAGACTGTCCCTCACTGAAGTGAGGTTAAACCAGCTGGCTGGGGAACCCCACACCTGGAGCCCCACTGCCCCTCCCACACCGGCCTCTCTCAGGGAGAGAGCACTCACAAAGCAGTCCCTAGAGAGTGGACCCTGCTCGGTAGCACTGTTGGGATTAGATGGCCTCACAGAGGTCCTTAGAGCAGCACCCGGCGCCGCAGGGTCTTCAAAGGCCCAGCTGACAAGATAATGACAAAAGTGACCACCATTCTCCTGAAACCTCTGGCAGCCAGGACGTGGGTGCTGAGTGTCCACTGGCTCCCTCACTGCCAGGGCTCAAACACGGGGTGTCACCCTAACACCTCACCTCCACTGCACCACCTCCCTGTCTCCTCTTCTATCTCAGTCATTTTTGATCTCCTCAGGGGAGGTGCCCGTGATGGAGGGCCAAGGACAGTAGCAATCACTGCTTCAGACTCCTATCTCCCCAAAGAGCTTTGCCCCCAAGGCTGTGTGGACTCACGGCCCATGTCTATCTGGGACAAAGCCTTTACCAGCTGGTACTCCTGGGGAGACAGGGTCCCTAGTATTGCAGTTCTTTTGTCTTTTATGCAGTGCTGGGAATGTAGCCCAGGGTTTCAAATGCTAGACAAGTGCTTTGCCAGCAAGATGCACCCAGTCCATCAATATTTTTTTCGCTATTAGGAATGTTCTCACCAGGTGGTGATGGCGTACGCCTTTAATCCCATCATTCGGGAGACAGAGTCAGGTGGATCTCTGTGACGCCAGCCTGGTCTACAGAGCGAGATCCAGGGCAGACACCAAAACTACACAGAGAAACTTTGTCTCAAAAAACCAACAAAAAAAAAGTTTTCTTTGGGGCTAGAAAGATGGCTCAGCAGTTAAGAATACTGGCTGCTCTTCCAGAGGACCTGGGTTCAATTTCCAGCACCTGCATGGCAGCTCACAACTGTCTGTAACTCCAGTTCCAGGTGATCTGACACCTTCACATCAATGCACACAAAATAAGATTTAAAATGTTTTCTTGCCGGGTGGTGGCACGTGCCTTTAACCCAGCACTCGGGAGGCAGAGGCAGGCGGAGGCAGGCGGATCTCTGTGAGTTCGAGGCCAGCCTGGTCTACAGAGCGAGATCCAGGACAGGCACCAAAACTACACAGAGAAACCCCTGTCTTGAAAAAAAAAAAAAAAAAAAAAAAAAGGAAAAATGTTTTCTCTTTTACATCATTGGGAAAATAAATGGTCACCTTAAAAAAAAAATCTCCATGAGGCTAGAGAGATAGGTTAGTAGTTAAGAGCACTTACTCCTGCAGAAAATTAGTTTGGTAGCTCCCAAGCATCCATAACTCTAATTCCAGAGGATCCAATGCCCTCTTCTGACCATTGTGAGCACTGCACCCACATGGTACACATACATATATACAGGCACACATTCATACACATAAAATAAAAATAAACCTTTAAAAAAAATCTCTAAAAGGAGCTTAGGGTATGGTTCAGTGGCAGAACTTTGCTTAGCATACACATAGCCCCTGGTTTCACCCTTGGTACCATGGGGGAGGGGAGGATTCCCTCCCACATCATGCAGGCCCTAACCATTCACAGTGGGGTGTACCCCCAGGTACCCCAAAGTATTTCTGGCTCACCCCCCTCCTCACTGCTACCTCCTCAGGGAAGCCCTCCCTGCCCAGCCTACACCCATCTCCCAGCAATGTGGCTCTGGTTCCCCAGCAGTAATCCTGTACCTTCTCTGGTGGCCTCAGATTGCTTTCTGTTCCAGGGCAGGGGCTGGGCCTGCCCCAGGTGCACTGAAAAGGACCTGGGTTTGCTGTAGTCATAGCAACCTTTTGTTCCTCTAATTCCAACTGTTTTCCTATGGTTGAAATAATAACTGCAGCTGACATGTGGCCACACAGCTCTGGGTGCTTTATATAATTCTACCTAATAACAGTTTTTTTTTTTTTTTAATCAGGCTAAATATTTCCCTTCTTCCCTTAAATCCTTCTCCAATGATTGCCGACGCTCACTTATCTCCTAATTAGTCCAAAGGTAATGGGACTTCAGAGCATCTTAGCCTGCAGGGACAAAAGCACTCTGGAAATGTCATATGCACATGGAGAGACACCCACCTGCTCAGCCAGTACATTCCAGGCTCTAGGTATTCAACCCTTACTAGTCAGTGAGATGAGAGCCATTACCCCACGTTGTAGATGCCCAATCAAGGCTCACGAGGTTAAGCCACTTGACCGAGGTTTACACAGGCCGGAAGAAGCACACTCCTGAGTCTTGGATCCTTACTTGCTGAGCTCAGGATTATTTCCAGGTCATTGCCGTTAACAACACAAAGCCCTACCCCCTTCAACTTGGCACAGGAGAATTCTGACAGTGGCCGAAGGTAGAGGGGTCACTTTGCAAATTAACCCCCCAAAATTAAGAGTCCAAATCTCCAAAGCACAGTTGCTTTCACAGGCCGGATGCAGGCACGTGGCAGGTGGTCGTGATAGCAACCACAGACATCCACGTGCCACGCAGGCCTTGCTAAGTGTTTTCCCACTTAATTATACTCAGAACAGGTGAGAGGCAGTGATACCAGCTGTGATTGCTAAACACCGACCCTCCGGCTAAGAAAGAGGCCTTGTTTTCAACCATTAAGTTCAATCAGGCTAAAACAACCATGAGGACAAAGTCCAGGGAATGGTGGAGAGAGACAACTCTAGGGGCTGCCCCAGCCCAAGCCATTTCCGTAAAGGGACTGCCTCTCCCCATCCGCTGCCTGGCCCAGCAGTGTCCCCGCCCCTCACCTTCCCTGAGCTGTCAGTCACCCTGAGCTGTCAGTCACTCAGACTCTTTCCACTATCCCACCCTCCGCAACCCAGGTCTTAATCAGCTTAGTCATGTATACAGCCTGGGCCACCCAAAAAAAGGTCTCCTTTTCCTCCTTGGGGGCAAGGATACCTGTGATTTAGGCCATAGCTATAAATAGCCCCTAACTCCATCCTTTTTAATTGACTCATCTATTTATTTTGTCCAGGAGTTCCTTCTGGTCCCTCCCCCACCATGGCCGAGTTCTACATTAATGCTTCTTCCTGAAATCGCAGGACTGATGCCTGGGAAGGAGGGTCTCTCCCCTGGCTTCTGTAGCTTGGCTCTCTGAAGTCCATAGCAGGCGACACCTCCTCTTGAGAATCTGGTCCCCAAACTCCACTGGCCTCCTCCTCTGCCTCACCTAGATTTTAATTGGAACCTAATGGGTCACTGGCCATCTGAGTGGTGACCTCAGGACCCTGGCTTCTCCCTGGGGGCCTCCGTAGCATCATCTGCTAAATGGACCATCTCAAATTACATAAGGCAAGGCTGGAGGAAGGGCCTCAGCCCAGGATCAGATTCGCTCTGGGAGACACAACACACCCTCTGCCCCGGAAGATCAACCTGCTTTTTATTTCATGAACTTTTCAAACCAACACTGACTCTGGCCAGGCCCTTCTCAACTCTGTGAAAGGAAGAAGAAACAAACCCACCAGGAAAACACCAGATATTCTGGTTCTCCATCCCACTGGGTATCAAACAAGGAGCTTCCGCAGAGCGGTTCTCTATGGCCCACCCCCAAGCCCTGTAAGACTTGGTAAGACTCCTAAGAACAGCGGTCCTCCCAGGACCTCCAGCCAGCGTGACTCTTATGGCTGAGTTGGGGTGAGAGCACAGCTGTGCTTCTCCGTCTCAGACGCCCATCATCAAAACAGTCACCTAACAGCTGGAACTTGGAGCCACAGAATACGGCCCCACTGGTCTCCACAGTCTGGTTCCCCAAAGTGGAGCAAGACTAAACCCCCTGGACACAACATCTAGCTTTGAGGTCCCCAGGTGAGAGTCCCCTCCCCTGCCTAGAAAATAAGCCAAGCCAAGACACGCCTTTCTCAGCTTCCTGAAAGTTACTCTTAGCTTTCACTCTCGGCCACGCCAGGCCTTTACACACGCTGCTTCCTCTAAGGGTAATGCCTTTCCGGTCTTCCGCCCACCTGTTGCTTAAGACCTCCGGAAATAGTCTGTGTGTCCAGAGCATCTTTGTGGGGGCGAGGCTCAGTGCTGGAGTGTTTGCCAGGCTGTGGAAAGTCCTGGTTCCCATTCCCAGCCCATGCACACAGACACAAATAACCAAGACAGCTTCAGACTCCCATCACCCTGGAAATCTCCAGACCGAGCAGTCACTCACCTCTGAGACCACAGGGCACGGCAGAGACTAAACCCACTACATTTGTTTTTTGGGATAGTCTCATGTAGCTGAGACTGGCCTGAATCTCACTGTCGCTAAGGATAGCAATGCGCTCCTGACCCTCCATCTCCACCTCCCAGGGGGTGGGGTTTCAAACATACACACCCACACCAGCCAAAGCCCACAGCTTTTGATGACTGAAAATCAGACTTTCGATTCTCGCTTTTCATATACTTCAGAGAGTTTCCCCAAACTTCCCCCAGCCATCAAGCTAGAAACAGATAAAAAGGTAAACTTTCTCAAAGACTGGGAAGGCCAAAGGGAAGGGAAGGTCAAGATCCTGCCCCAAGCAGAGCAGGTAAGAAGCTCAGGTGACATTTCTCCTTGGCCATTGGATCCAGGTGTCACTTAGCCTGGAGAAGGTCACTCACTGTCTGACCTGGGTGTGGTGGCTCACACCTATAATCCCAGCAGTCAGGAAGCTGAGGCAGGAAGATCGCTGTGAGTTCCAAGCCAGTCAGAGCTACACAGCAGGACCCTGTCTCAAAAGCTGAGAACAAAGGCCACTCTGGGTCTGCCTCTTTTAGGATGACAGATGTCCCTAAATGTCTCCAAGAGCAATGCTCTATGACCATGGTTAGAAAGACACATCAATAAGAGACACAAGCTTTTAAAAATACCCCAACTCTGGGGCTGGAGAGATGGCTCAGCGGTTAAGAGCATTTGCAGAGAACCCACAGAACGGCTCACAGAGTGGTTGGTGTATGTGAATGCTCACTGGGTCAGTGCCCTGTATTTTACCTGGCAATCCTATCCAGTGTCCCAAGGGATCCCTGTGTTATCCACACCCCAGCACACAAAACACAAAGCCCAGTATAATATGAGAGTTTGAATACTCTGGCTGCCTGGTGTGAAAAACAAGGGCTCACACTCCCTCCCCAGACCCCTCCTACTCCTTTTCCCATCCCCATGAAGCTTCTTTCCTGCTGGCTATGGAGCCCTTTTGAAGTCCTCTGTCTGGGCTTTCCCTCTTCAGGTATCCATTACTGAGGGAATGCCATACAAATGATATACATTCCACCTTCTGCTAGCCTGCTCCCCTGACAGACATTACTAATCAATTGTGGCATTGTTCCCACTAATCCCACACCAGCCTTAGATAAGAGCCCAGAGAAGGCTCCATAAGAGGACCCATCAAGGCTCCAGCTAAAAATCACAAGACAGCTCGTGTTAGAAAATAGCAAGAACAAGAGTCCAGGGGTGAAGGGTAGGGTTGCAGGGGTGAAGGAGAGTGGAGGAAGAAGGACAGAGGCAAAGAGAGAGCCAGCCTGGGAAATGACAGGCAGAGGGATGCCAGCCAAAATGACATAAGAGTGGGATTGGGGGCTGTGACCCCACCGAGGTGTCCCACTAAGCTGCCAAGCTGGGACTGAGACTGAAGCAGGGGCTGGGACCTGGGCGGGATCAGAGCTTCCTTGTGCTCCACGCAAGTGTTTAAAAAAGCACTTGGCACGAAGAGGGAAGTTCCTTGTATCAAGGCACCCAGCCCTTAGGTGACCGTGGGGCTTCACATCTGGCCCGTCCCACCCGAAAAGCCTGTCTGGAAACAAGTGATCCCCTCCTCTGTTTTTGTGTGAGAAAGTAGCCCAGAGAGGTAGAGAGGCTACCCGAGGCACCTCAGCAAGTAGGTGGGAAACAGCTAAAGATTGTATGGAAGTTCTCCTTCCCAGGACCCCGAAGCCAGCCCCCTATGCAGACCAGGCACCCAGGGACTGGTTGGTAACAGGTGAACAGGTGGAAATACCTTCTAGAAACTTCTCTCAAGTGTGGTGAGCACCTCCGATCTCTTGAGAGACTGTTTCTGAGGAGACCTTCTCCTTGACAGAATTCCCACTTGATCCCTGCTGGGACCAAGAGCCAGGACAAAAAGCTTTACTCGGCGGGGCACTGTCGTGGAGGGGGCCCAAGCTTTCTGGTCCTGGGATTTGTGGGGAAGTCCATGTCTCAGCAGCGACGGTATGGGAAACTGTCCAGACTGCCTTCTGGAACCTCAATTTTCCCACCTGTGACATGGGTCAGTGATAACTATCTTAGATGACTATGGGAGTGACCGATACAGAAAAGCATTGTGAAAACTACAGCTCTGTTCCTGTGTGTCCTGACTTCTCCAAAACAGCAGGGCCCGATCACACAAGCCACAGGAAGGTGTAGCAATGACAGCTACTGTTTATTGAGCAATTACTATACGCCTGTCATTGAACCAAGAACTTTTGGTTTTTCTTTCCTTTCCCTCTCAGGAGGCTGCAATGCGTGACTTCATACCCATTTTGACAAAGGCCACAGGAGGCAGGGATGGGTTCAGGGTTACCAGAGAGTGGAGTTTATTTTTAACCTCCTAGTGTTGATGGGTTTTTGTTTTCATTTCTGAGGAGGGCTGGGCAGCGACAGCTCTGGGGTGGGCTGTTTGAAATCCTCTCTTCTCTGAGGCCCCAAAGGCAGAAGGGTTGCTAAAGTGGGGGTGCCACTTCTTCCCAGAGCCCCAAGGCTGTCACTGATGGCAGGCAGCAGCGTCAAAAATCGTGGCTTCTGGAGAACCAGAGACTTGACCCTGGGGCTCTGTGCATCTTTAAAATAGGTACCCCAGAATAGAAGCATGCCCGAGTGGCAGAATTCGAGTTAAACCTGCACCCTGGGTTCTGTTCCCATGTAGGGGAAGGGGAGGACGTCTACACTGCGTCAAGGTGTAAGATACGCCAATGTGCAACCACAGTCAGGTTGTCAGACCCAAAAGCTCGGCACTCGACTGTCACCCCTGCTGAGCCCTGAAGGCAGGGGTGTCTACAGGGGGGTCCGGGCAAAGCTCGGTGCCGGCACACTTGCCTAGCCCGCTGAGGCTCTGAGTTCCATCCCCAGCACCCGGGCCCCTTCCCAAAAGGGATGATTAATTACACATCATATATATAGTTTATCACAATCAAAATAGAAGCGGGCATTGCTCACTGTAGAGTGTTTTATCGGAAGGAGTAACTAAACAATTTCTCATTTGGCTTCCAATTTTCAGCTATCTTCCTGCCTCGGGCTCCGGAGTCTGGGACCACAGACATGCGTCACCACTCCTGGATCACATGTATTCTTTTTATTCTTTTTTTCTCCCCCCTTAATTCAAAGAGGACAGTTTTATTAGAGTTTAAAGAAAATCCCCAGGCAAGCTATAAATCTGAGTGACTGCTCAGAGGATGGGAATGGAGAAGTGTAGGGGGAGAGCCACCCTGTCTGAGAGAAGCTGGAATGGAAGTCAAGCAAACAAGTAGCCACATGGCAGGGAGGGAGGCTTTAGAGAAAGAGTCGGGATGCCCAAAGCGGATGTGGGGTCTAGCCAGCATCCGAAGGAAGAGGGGGGGGTTGTCAGGACTGGGTCTCACGGATTCTTTTAAGAATAGTTTGCCAGCCCTGCCCACAGGTATGCCGAGTCTCAATTCCGAGGAAAATGTTGGTCGGATACCTGTGGTCCCAGGTATTCAGAAGTCTGAGGCAGAGGGATGGCTAGGGCATGGGAGTTTGGGAATTTCAGACCAGCCCAGACACCAGAGCAGGACTCCAGATCTTTCGTCTTTTTCTTTTTTTGGTTTTTCAAGACAAGGTTTCTCTGTAGCTTTGGAGCCTGTCCTGGAACTCGCTCTATAGCCCAGGCTGGCCTCGAACTCAAGAGATCCGTCTGCCTCTGCCTCTCAAGGCGTGCACCACCACTACCCAGCTCAGATCTTTCATGTTAAAAAAACAAACAAACAAAAAAACTAAACAGGGTCTTACCCTGCAGCCTTGACTGGGCTTAAAATCCTGGGCTACAGAGACTTCCATGCCTCGGCCTCCCATGTGGGTAGGATGACAGACATATTCCACTCTGGACAGTTTACAGACACCTGTGCACCCATACACCACACCATTATACTGTGGTCACCTCTGCAGAGTGGAGAAAAGGGTGACTTTCCCCCCTTTCTCTTAGTACTTTCTGTGTTCAAAACATGACTTATAATCTGGGTAAACACAATAAACGCCACTCTCACTGATGAGGCCTCTAGGGAGCGGAGCTAAGGCTCATGCTGCTGAGCAGAGCTGAGGTGGCACTTTCCAAAGGACAATTGGAGTCCACAGACAAGCAGGAGGTCTGCCCTGCTCACAGTCTCTTCCTTAGAGTACCTAGCACCCCAGGAGACAAGCACCCCAGAAGTGGGCATCCAAGAAGGCAGCACCCTGGAGGGTGGACCTGCCTCTTCAATTGAGGGGGTGCAGCACCTCTAAGGACTCCTTTGATGAGATAATTCTATGTGGGGTGCTTGGCACTAATTCTCTTTAGTCCTAGTGAGCCCATAAGACGCCCCTGGGCTCACCAAGTCTCCATGTCACCTGTTCTACCAACCCCTGTCCTGCAGAGGACTACAGTTCTCCTGGACTGATACGACTACTCCGTTCTACAGTGGGGGGATGTCTAGTGAGTCCCTTCGAGGTCACACAGCAGGCACAGACTGGGGCTAGGTTGAGAGCCTCATCGTTTTGTGGTGACAGAGAAGGCACCCCGGGCCTTCCAAGGGCCCAGCTGAGCCACATCCCAGCCCTGGAGCTAGCATGACCATGGACTTGCCTGACTCCTCAGCTCTTTGCTCTCCACCATAAGGCTGCAAAGATATTATCTCGCCCTTCTCAGATGGAAACCCAAAGGCCAGAGGCCCCACGTGATGCGTGGGGCGGGCCACACCCAGAACTCAACATGGGCCACTCCCGTCTAATAAGCTCCCTGCGAATCCTGCGGACCACCGTGTGGAGTGTGGAGGGTGGAGGGTGGAGGGTGGAGGGGAGGCCATGAGCCTTCTCAGAAACAGCAAGCCAGGAGGGCTACACAGGAGAGGTGTGGGGCGGTCTGAGGGCCAACGTGCCCCGCAGCTTGGTCGGCATCTCGGATTAGCTCTGAGGAGGATAGGCCCGGCCTCCATCTGCTCTCTCTGCCTATGAGGCTGCCAGGCCCCATGGGGCCAGCCACTAGCACAAGACTCTTTATCTAGAAACAGAACTCACATTCCAGCCTCAGAGCAAGCAGGGGCCTCCTTGGCTTCCACGATCCTTGGCTGCTCATTAACCAGCAGCAGGGAAGCCTTGGGAAGGGGACGGGGCTGGGCCTGGAGGGGACTCCCTGCCTAGAGGGAGGGCAGGAGGGGTAGCATTGCCACCAAGTGGGCACCAGAGTTGGGCAAGTGGGTTCACAGTTGTGGGAACTTGGGAAGTGCTCCTTCCCCCCCCCCAGTCTCAGTTTCCCAATCTGCACAATGGAGATATCAGTACCTAGCGGACGACAGCACCTACTGAAAGTCTGCACCAGACTTGCTGAGGGTGTGCCCATGCTTGGCACTCAGTAAGCATTCCACCTGCTCATCTGTCATTTTTACAGAAAGAACAAGAATTCCTGCCTCCTGTGGCTCTTGAGGCTGTAACATGGCTTTGGGGGTTGTAAGAAGGTAATGTGTTACACCTCCAGGCAAGTCCAGGACCCACAGGCAGTAAGTGTCCCTGGCCCAGGACCATTAAAGGTCTGAGCACAACAGAGCAGGTTACTGGGCCCACTCACCAGCTGCTGGGGAGGTCTTCTGAGCCTCTGGGGATGGGCACATCCGCCATCATCAGAGAACCTACGGTCTCCCGTGGGCTGTTTGCGGCCGATAGAGGAGCACATTCGGCCAGGGAAGAGTGAACCAAAGTGCAATTGGGTCCAGCCACTAGTGGCAGTTACCAGGGGACTCAGGAGAGCTCCACAGATGACCCAAAGTTGACATGTCCCAGCCCTGTGCCGGTGAGAGTCCTTCCTTGGAAACGGAAAGCACAGCTCAGGATAGAGGGCTCCACCCCCAGAGCCAGGAGAAAGAAGAGACAAAAAGAGAAAGGGAGTGGGGTGGGGGGTGGGGATATTAGATAGTAAGAGATCGCTACCCAGGAAGGCAGAGTTCTCCAATTCGAGAGCAGAGTCCACAGGTGGGTCAGAAGATCAACAGAGTGTGGCAGGACAGGAGTGGCTGGCAGATGTCAGGGCAAGGACTTGGAACATTCTCCAGAGCGTGTCTACACCCTCCAATGTTTCTTAGTAGACGTCAAGATTAAAAGGACTTTGAAGCCCCAAGTTTAAAATGAGCTAAATCCGTCTGGAAACAACATCAAAATCCTCCTTCTTATGGGCACTATTACAATTCTGAACTAGAAGAAAGGGGGAAAAAATTAAAGAGAAGAAAAGGCAAGCTGTAGGAAGTACCCAAACCATCGGCAGATTAGATATGAGAACTATGTCAATGTTAAATGTCCAGAGCTGATAACTGGGCTGTGGTTACATAAGACAATGGCCTTGCTCTTATGAAATATGTGAAGGACTAGGGGAAGGGGCACCCCATTTGTGAATTACTTCCCGATGATTCAGCAAAAACGCCACGAATGTGGCTCTTCACAGGAGAGTGATGGGTGTAGATGAAAACACCATGGCCAACATCAACCCCAGGACCGTCAAGGGGAAAGGCATCAGAAACTCACTGAGATCTCGCCACTTGGCTGATTTTCAGTTTTGTTCTAATAGGCCCTTCAGTGAAGCTGAGGTAGAGCTCAGTGGTAGAGCACAGCATTAGCACCCTTCCATCCCCAGCAGCGCCTGCATGTGTGTACACACACACACACACACACACAAGCACGCACACACGCATGCACACGCATGCGCAAGAGATTAGATTAGAAAGGCTTGTGATCAAAATCTGGAGCATCTTGTCTGGAGCCAGACCACTCTTAAAGGTGGGTCTCAGAATCAGTTCATCCAAGCTCCCACATCCCACATGACATCTGCCACCTCTACTCCCTGGCACAGCACGGGTACAGGCAGACCAAGTGACCCTCCACCCAGAGGTGCCAAGAACAAGGGAAGGTGATGGGGCTGCCTCAGGGATCTTGTCTTCCCCTAGAGCCTGGAGGACACTTTAAACTGGAGACTCTCCTCCCCCACAGGATCCTGCAGTGGGTAGCGGTGGTGAGCCTGAGCCTATAAGGAAGCTGAAAAACTACTTACGCTTGAGAGGCTCCTCTGAAGAGGCTGTGGGGCTGGCTCTGCACCTGTTGCAAAGAGGAAGCAAAGAGGTGTGGTCAGGGCCTACGCGCCCAGCCAGGGTGACCAGGTCTGACCATGGGTGACTCTCAACACACATATGCTAGGGAAGGGCCTCCTTTGAGATGGTGGGAACGGGGACCTGACATGGCGAATGCTGAGTCCCAAGCATGCATATGCCCACAGAGACCTGCACTCTCACATACGTGCTAATGCAAACCCATGTGGCCAGCCAGACACAAACAGATATTCTCTCATTCTCTCCCTCTCTCTCCTTCTTCCCCCCCCCCACACCCACCCACTCCCTTTCTCCCTTTCACTCAGTCTGAATCCTGAATCAGTGTTCTTGAACCCAGACAGCCCAAGTCCCAATGAATCACACCGTGAAGAGCTGCTGGAAGCCCTGGTGGGTTTGATGTACAAGGAAGGTCCCTTTTGGGTTAGGGAGACGGCTCAGCAGGTAAAGGAGCTTGCTGCCAAGCCAGAGAACCCGAGTTTGATCCCCAGGACCCACATGGTGGAAGAAGAGAACTGACTCCTTCAGGTTGTCCTTTGACCTCTAGATATAGGCTGTGGCATGCTCAGATACATATACACGTAACACACACACACACACACACACACACACACACATCATACGTACATATAACAACTTTTTTAAAAGAGAGGTTCTTTTTGCTGGTATGCATTGCTAAGCCACTCGCTAGAGCAGCTCTGTAACCCATCCAGGTCCCAGGTCTGTCACTGGCTACCCCCTTACAGACCAGGCCAGGCTAGACAGAGGGGTGGAAAGAATTCTTTTTATTGTTGTTCTCATCACTACGATCACGTTTTTCTGTGGGTTGCGAGGGGTGTCATGTGGAAGTCAAAGGAAAACTTGCAGGAGACTCTGTCCACCATGTGGGTCTCGGGGGTTGAATTCAGGTCAACAGGGCTTAGCAGGGCAGCAAATGCCTTCACTGGCTAAGCCACCTCCACAGCCCAGCCCCAAGAGTCTTAGAAGGAAGAGCCCACCAATTACCCCATTAGACATCCTGAGAACCTTTGTGTCCAGGAAACCTGCTGAACTCTGCTGCACAACAGCTCTCCCCTGGGGATGGCCCAGAAGCCATCTCGTGGATTCCGATTTATTTGTTCACGTTATGGTGTTGGGGTGGACCCCAGAAGCCTGTGCGCGCTCAGCGGGAGCACCACGACAGGGCTGCACCCCAGACGCTTAAAAAAAAAACAGGGAGCCTCTGTTCTTTAGGACTGGCTTTGGGAAACAGACAAGTGGGGGCAGAGCCCTGGGCCTGGTGTCCCAGGCCACCTGCAGTGCTGCTGGCCCAGACACAGGAAGGCTTTTCAGCTTTCCTGGAATATAAAAATGTGTAGGATCAGGAGAGGCACTCTTACTGATAGAGATCTAAGATTTCAAGGACACTTAAACTGGGATGATGGCGATGCACAGGGGGGTGGGAGGAAGGCGGGCAAGGGCACCTGTCCCTCCTTCAACCCCACTTCTCCTCCCTGGCAGCTCTACCTTCTAGCTTCTTCCATGACCTGAACAAAGTTAGGGCTGCCCTGTCGGCACAGACCAGCCTTCCTCCTCAAACCTCTCACTGCTGCATCGTGGCACACTCAGTGAGTCCAAGGTACCACACCGTAGGAATAGTCAACCATTTCTTAAGTACCTACTAGGTGCCAGGCACTGTATGGGGAAAGATCATAGCAGGGCCCAAGAAGCTGAGGCCCCTGCTTTCAAGGAGCCCAGAATCCTAGGGTGAGACTGAGACATGAGCAAGAAGCCACGGGGGGCTCCTTCCACTTCCTGCCTAAAGCCACGGGGGCTCCTTCCACTTCCTGGCTGGAGACTGCCCTACAGAGGTGGAGGTGGACAGGCAATATCTGCAGTGGGTGAGGCACAGAAAAAGAAAGTGGCCTCTACCTGACTCTCCTGGGCTGTGCCAAAGGAAGAAAGATAGAGGAGCATGGAGTCAGCATGTTTCAAGTACAATTCTCCACACATGTGTGTGTTCAAGGAACCGCAAAGGATGTCACTCTGTCTGGGGCAAATCCTGACCGATAAGAGGCCAGCTCACCTCAGACAGCCAGGAGTAGCTTTCTGTGTCAGTGGGCCTCTCGAGCTTGCTAGCACCCACACCCACCCTGGGAACAGCCTGAACTGATTTGACCTGGAGATGTGCAAGTATTGATCTCATCATCCTCTGGCGTATCTGGGAACTGATCTCACCTCCTACTTCCCGGGGAACATGTGAACAAGGCCTCCTGGCCAATCAGAGGTGTCAGTCATGGTTGGCTCACTCGTGGACTTGACTATGCCTGGACAATTAGAATGCAGGGCAGAACTCTTGTTAAAAAAGACCGGGGTTTGGGGAGCTGGCAAGACTGGCTCAGAGTGTTAAGGACATGTGCCATATAAGCCTGGCGACCTGAGTTCCATCCCCAGAACCCACACAAAGGTGGAAGGAGAGAACAGACTCCAGAGTTTCCCTCTGACATACACATGCATGCCATGCCGTGTGCACTGCCCCCAACACACACACATCCACACACTATGCACACATACATAATCCTAAAATTAATTTTTTTAAAAGAAGGCTCCTTCTAAGTTGGCTTGTGGGGTGGGGTTTCACTGGGGCAGCTAAGGTGCCCCAGGGAGAATTAAGTAGGCACAGAGGAACCCAGATTTCAGCCAACTACAACCATAGAATCCAGTCTTTTTTTTCCCCCCCTTTGGTTTTTCGAGACAGGGTTTCTCTGTATAGCTTTGTGCCTTTCCTGGAACTCACTCTGTAGACCCAGCTGGCCTTGAACTCACAGAGATCCACCTGGCTCTGCCTCCCAAGTACTGGGATTAAAGGCGTGCGCCACCACCGCCTGGCTAGAATCCAGTCTTATTAGGGCATGGAGGCACACATGTGTAATCCCAGGACTGGAGGGGCTGAAGCAAACTGACGTCTGAGCTACATAGTAAGTGAGAGGCCAGCTTGAGCCACACAGTAAAACCTTGTCTCGAAAACTAAATAAATGCAGGGCTGGAAAGATGGCTCGGTGGCCAAGAGCTCCTGCTATTCTTGCAGAGGACTAGAGTTCATTTCCCAACACCCACATTCGGAGGCTTATAACCAACTGTCACTCCAGTTTCAGGGGACCTGAAGCCCTCTTCTGGCCTCATAGGATACTTGTATACTCTTTTACATACATACATACACACATATACACATACAAAAACATATACACACCAATAAAAATTATTAGAGTGCTTGCCTAGTATGAGCAAAGTCTTGTGTCCATCCTCACCTATATGTATATTATATAATGTGTGTCTGTCTGTTTGTCTGTCTGTCCGTGTGTCTGTGTATGAGACCTATGCCCTGGCTTGAACTTGCTGTGTTGTTTTATGCTCGCTCCTTATCACTCTGATATTCAGCCCATTAGTACCAAGGTGGAGGATGCAGGTGACCGACAACTTGACATCTGAGGTCCCCCACAGTCTGACATTCTATCTATCATGTGTCTGTTGCAAAGCCTTGGCCTGACCCTCCCCCCCTCATCCTCAGCCCTCACCTCGAGGCACACAGGAAGAAGACAAGTTTAAATCACTCCTCACAGGTAGGCCTGTGAAACATCTGGAGGACCATTCACGACAGATTGTGAACCCCGCCCCCGGCTCTAAATGCCAGATGTGGATGGAGCCACCTAGTCTCTCCACTATCCTGTGACAACTGGCACTTCTGATCCAGGGACCACCATGTTCTAAAGACCTCAAACTCCATCTGTCCCTCCAGTTGCTGATACCAGATGACCCACGTAAATACACGCCCCAGGAAGGTAGGAGACCAGACCACCGGGCCCCACTGCATCCTCAAAGCAGAGCCCAATTTGAGACAATTCCAGGTGGTTGCAACTTTCCACAAGGGCAGCGCCAGCCCTGGGTCAAGGGACAGCCTCTAGCACAGCCCCTGCTCTGCGGGTCCCCATGCTGGGATGTATCTAGATAACAGGAGGCCATTTGAGGGGTGTTCCAGCAGGTCCTGTGTTGTCTTGCAGGAGCCAAGAGTCTCTCTCAAAGAGTCCCCTAACACCACCACCACCCCAGCAGGCAGCATGCCAGATCCCACGCTGTGGGCCTTGTCCTGACACACTGCTTGGAGCCTCCAGGCCTGTCTGCAGGGCCTGGCTGGCCCTGGGCTCTCCCCTGACTTACATCCGACTTGGCTGCCGGCAAAAGCCTCCTGCGGCTTTTTGGACCGCCAACACTGCGGGGTAAGTAGCAGGCGGCTTCCCCATAGCATCCTTTCCAAGGTGGCACTGGCCCAAGGCAGGCTCAGTCAGCTCCCAGCCCTATGACCTTGAGCCAGTCACCTGCCCTCAGGGAGGCCTTGGGGTAATCCTACGCAAAATGTGAAGACTAAGGAAATAGAATTTATCATCTAATTCATTCTCAGCCTTCGGGTAAGAAAGATCTACGGCCTGGGTCTCCCTCTGTGGTTCTGGGAGCTGTGCTGCCCCCAACTCCTGCTCTGGCCACACTCCCTCCTCATCCCCCCAAATAACTGGAACACAGGTGCACCCACTGTGCAGCTCTCTCAGCTAGGCTTTTAAAGTCTACGGTATGCTGGGTTCCAACTTGGAGACTCCAACTTGACCTGAAGGTGAGAGCCTGGTGTGGTGGTACACACCTGTAATCTCAGCATTCAGGAGCCTGAAGCGGGAGGGTCATGAGTTTGTGGCCAGCTTGGGCTGTTAAAAAGAAAGAAAGAAAGAAAGAAAGAAAAAGAAAGAAAGAGAGAGAGAGAGAGAGAGAGAGAGAGAGAGAGAGAGAAAGAAAGAAAGAGAGAGAGAGAGAGAAAGAGAGAGAAAGAAAGAAAGAAAGAAAGAAAGAAAGAAAGAAAGAAAGAAAGAAAGAAAGAAAGAAGAAATCACATCTAGAAACAAAATCTGAGCAGAGCTGCTTGTTCTCTGCTGCTATTTACACACCTCCACAACAGAACCACAATGAACCACGCCCAGGAGCCCCGGGTAACAGACAAGGAGGGGCTCAGGCCGAGTTCCCCAGGAGGTGAGAATTGGTGGTAGTTATCCTGGCGGCCTGGGACACAATAAACAAGGAGAGCGGGTTTTCTGGCGGCAGGTTTGGGGCTTTCCGAGGATGCTGGCAGAAGGTCACACTCTTTATATTCAAAGGAAGCAAATTATCCTTTGGCTGGAGCCTGGGGCCCAGAATTTAAAGTTGGAGTTAGCACTAAGGAGGCGTGGCTCTCACCTAGTGAGGAGACCGTGGTGTGTTCACTGTTCCACCTTTTAACAGCTCTCAGCCTCATACAAAAACAGACCTACCTACACACACACACACACACACACACACACACACACACACACACACACACACAGAGAGTCAACAAAACTGAGGGGTGGCAGGTTCCCAGCCAGTGGGGCTTGGGGACATGAACAAGCATAAAGAGACGTCACAGCTGTGGCTTAGCACACAAGTGACGCCCCCTCCCCAAAACAGTCCACCATGCCACCATACCTTCCCTACTGTGCCCTGATGGGTTACAGGGGGGAAAAAAAAGTCCTAATTGGTGTTTTATAAAGCTTCCCAGGGCTGGAGTAGAGTCCTTCCCTACCCATTCAGGGTTCCATCCTCATAACCGCCCCCCCCCCTTCCAAAAGAAATACACAAAACACCAGTTGTGGCTAAAAACTGACCCGGGGGAATGTTCAGCAAGGGCTCACAACAGCATTCTTTTAAAAGAAGCCTACCTTCTACCCGTGAGGAACAAAAGACAGAAACAGACTCCACAGCACCTAGAAGGGGCTGGCAGGCGTGGGATTTTTTTCCCCTCTCTCTCCTTTTAAAGGTTTGTTCTAATCTATATTCTCCCACTAATAGGTTAAGCAAACCCACATTGTTCCCAAGGAGTTATTCCCTACTAAAAGCCGGTTGCCACAGCTCTGCTCGGCACCACTCTGGAACTCTAGTCTCCAAACTGGGATGCATCCTTTCAGAGCAAGGGTCAGGCCCTCTGGAAAATCAGCAAGAGGACAAGTGCATGGAACCTCACACCATGACACCTCAGACACTGGACTCTTCCTCATTATCCACCAAGTGGTCTCCTCAAGCCCAAGGACAAGGGAGGGACAAGGACTGACCTAGATCACACAGTGAGCCAGAGGCCAAGGACACCAGCCCTGGCTCACAATGCCGGACTTTGATTTTAGAAGTTCACCTGAGTTAACTTTTTTGTTGGAATATCTATCATTCTTTCCAGACAGCCCCAGGAGGGCATACTTCTGACTGGCCTATTCACTGGCCATATCTGCACAGCCTAGGATGAATAAGTACCTGCTAGGTGGACAGATGGGTGGGTCCAAGCCAATAGATGTTCCAAGTATAGACTCTCATTTCAGGGTGGGAGTGCACTTCTGTCCGCCGGGCCCCTCTGCTAGATGCTGGAGTGTCTCCCCCTCCCCTCAGTGTGGGCAGGCAGATACAAGGCAAGCTCACAGAGGTCCAAGCTCAGGACTCAGGCCTGCAGTCCAACAGAACTCTAGGAGCTGAGGCAGGGAAGTTCAAATCCACTTTGATTCTCGTGATCTTTGGCTTCCTTTATGTTAAGCACCACCCAGGGTCAAGGAACAGAACGCTTCATGGATCAGGAAGCTTCAAGATGTCCCTTGCCAGAAGAAAATGATGGGGAACAAAGGACCGGGCTCGGCTTGAGAACCCCAGGCTACAAGGACAGGTGAGCCAGCTCCGGGAAAGATTCTAACATTAAATTCCTCTTTATAATTAGTCCAATTTCACAGAGCACGGTGAAGCCACTGGAAGACTCTTGAGCAGGAAACGGGCTTAGCACTACCACCTAGATGGTACAGAGAGGTGCCCAGGAGACATGGTGGCTGGTCAGGAGGCTGTGGATAGCAGATGCCATCTGGTGATGGAATGAAGGTCCTTGAAATCATGACCAGCCTTCCATTGAGGCTGATTAGCCCCGGAGCAGGGGCAGAGTCCTCATAACAATCCTGTTCCAGTGCCCTTCACCCACTAGGCATGACTGCACAGATCCACAGGCCAGCCACACTTCTCCACCCCCTGCCAAGCATTTAGCAACCTCAGCTAACAGGCTTTCCTCAGGAAGGGGGTTGATGGAACATGGCAACCAGTCAGATTCCACATCTACCCTGTTACGAACGCCATGGAAACGGGACACTTAGAATGTCCCGGCTAGGAGACCGAACCTAAAGCTCTACTTAATGGCGATACTGAGGCTGGGGGGGATGGGGGGGGATGGGGAGGGGACAAGGTGAATAGACTAACTAGCCCAGGACAAACAGATGTCTCCCGTCCACTGGATGCCCAACAAGTGTGGCCAGAATGTCCTTCCCACCCTTCCCCCATGCATCTCAGTCCTGGGCTGACCAGAGCAGTTCCTCAGTGAGCTCAGGCTCTTCTCCAGCTTTCCGAGAGCCGGGTCCTGGATGACGGGGTATCTCTTAAGCAGCCTGCCCTTGGGACGCTTCCTTCACACCCTGTTCCCATTAACTGAGACTATGAACACCAGCGTGGAAATACCGAGGTGAGGGGCTGGGGTTGTGGCTCAGTGGGTAGAGCGCCAGTCTGACGACTGTGGAAAACCCTCCCTGGGTTCCATCCCCAGAAAAGTCGGTTGCACAAGATCTTGCCAGTGTCCTTCATCTACCTCCCAGAAGGGGAGTTTTATATAATCCGAGCGGTGGGTGCAGCAGAGGAGACGGAACAATAGGTGGTGTGAAGGTTGGCTCTCTCCCACTGATAAACACCTCACCCAGACCTCACCAGAGCTCCCGGTCCCCAAGGTGAAGTGGGTGGGGCAGGTTAGCTGGAAGAGCTTAAACAAAGTCCACAGTACCTGAACTCCAGTCAATGGACCGCTCTTCGGCACACCTGCCTGCCCTCAGCATAAGAGGCCTGGGATTGTACATTAACCTCCAGATACGCATCTTCTCCCTGTCCCTATGCGGGTCTCACCCTCCAGAGGGACTGAGAGCCGCCCAACACCAGAGACCGGTTTATTCATTGCCCTTCCTTCCCCTGGGACGGTGCCTGACACACAGTAGGTGCTCAGTAAGTATCTGCAGTGCAACCAGTGGTACACACACCTGCAGTTTCAGCCACCAGGGAAGCTGAGGCAGGAGGATTGCCTGGGTGAGATGCTGTATCAAGAAAGAAATGTGTTCCTCCTGTCAGTGGAGAGGCCTCAGGCTGCTGTTCACCTTCAGGGCAAGTTGGAAGCCACTGGGTAGGGCGACTCCCTCACTGAGCTGCAGTCTGGGTGGCCAGGTAGGGACGGAAGAGGTCAGTGGGTCACAGGCCAAGGATGTACACAGTGGGCTGGTGGGCTTGTGCGTTCTACGATGTGTTCTGCGGGGCATTCTGCCGGAGTGGCAGGTCACAATGGGCCATTGTTTTGTACAGACCAAGTGGCAGAACCTGGAACAGTATGACGCTGTTTTTGTTAAAAACAAAACCAAACCACAGCTGGCTGGCTGGCTGGCTGGCGGGCTGGCTCCCTGAGCAAATCCTTACACCCACAAGGAAATGAAAACAGGCCCAGAAAGTCACAAAAAGCAGTCTGCGTTCCTCCAGACACTTTGGGTACCACACAGCTAAAGCTGCATGGAAGGGCAAGAGATAGCCTTAAGGTCTTTTTTGACTCAGGTTGCAGTGTTGGTGATGGAAGCCAGGGCCTCACACATGGCAAGCACACACCCACAGCTTATACCCTCAACCCAGCCTCATATATTTTGTAATGATCTGAAGGGAATGTATTTTAGCTTACAATGGTTCTGCATTGCTTGAGGTATATGATTTATAACTTAAAAGTGAATCATTTGGCAGTTTCTCATTTCTATATATATGAAAAAAAAAAAAGCTTGCACACAATGCCCACAGAAGAGTTTTTCACAATCCCACACCTACAGACAAAAAAAAAAAAAAAAAAAAACCTGCAGGACAGATGGACAGGCTGTAGTATGGTTATCAAGCCTCTTGCCCACAGGGCACACCAAATGCCAAAGCAATGACCTCTAGTTTATACAGCTTTTTCCCTCTTACACATAAGATAAAGTTTAATTTATAAATTAGTCACTCAGAGCAATAACTCATAATAAAATAGAATTATAACCCTATACTGTCATAAAATGTATTCAATAACTCATGAACTGTTCATTTCTAGAATCTTCCATTTAATATGTCTGGGCTACAGTTAGCCATACAATAATACATACATACACACAATGCTGGGATCACAAGGGTGATTCATCATGCCTCGCACAAATCCACTGACAGGAGGCGGTGACTTGGCAAAACGCATGTGACAGACATGTAGAAGTGCTGTCTCAAGGGCTGCAAAGAGCCGGGGATGTGGCCTCAGTGCCATAGTGCCTGCCTCGCCACGTGTGAAGTCCTGGTTCCATCCTCAAGCAAACAAAAAAGCAGGGAGTGGGAAGAGCTAGAGAGATGCTCTAGCCTGGGCTGTACAAGCACGATAACCCGAGTTCAGGTCCCCAGCACCCACATATAAAAAGGCAGATGTGGCCTCCCTCACACTCACATAAACCCAGCACTGGAGGGGGGGGACAAAGATTCCCAGGGAGGGTGGGGTTTGTTGGCCACCATCCATCCTAGCTCCCAGTTCAGTAAGAGAACCTGTCACAAAAAGTAACATGGAGAGTGATGAGGGAAGGGACCTGATGCTGACCTCTGGCCTCCACACACGTGTGCATACATGAACACACACATATACACACACACACACACACACACACACACACACACACACAGAGCCACTGAGAAGACATGTAATGTTGACCTCTAGCCTCCACAAACACACATACACATTTGCACTCACACACCCCACATGCATCAACACACATAAGTTCATTCACAAATGTGTGTGCAAACATAAGGGATATTTATCTTGATCTTGGTGCTGGTTACACTGATGTCTAAGTCCACTGAACTACGAAGCATCTCTGCATTTCCATACATTATACTTCAATTTTAATTTAATTGGGGGGGGGCACCACAAGTCAAACTTGGAGCATCAGGTTAATTGCACACAATACTACTACTGACCTATAGTCCTAAATCCTTAAAATGTCTTTTTCCTTTAAAAATAAACAATGTTATTTTTTATTATTGTGTGTGTCTTATGTGGCATTGGAGGTTAAAGAACATCTTGGTGGAGTTCTCTCCTTCCATCGTGGTGATTTAACCAGTTTCCAGGTTTACCTGCTGAGCTGTATCTCCCCAGATGCTTTTGTTGTTGTTGTGGGGGGAGGGGAGTGTTTAAGACAGGGTTTCTTTGTATAGTCTTGGCTGTCCTTTGCTCTGTAGACCAGGCTGACCTCGAACTCAAAGATTCACCTGCCTCTGCCTCTGAGTGCTGGGATCAAAGGCGTGCACCACCAACTGCCCAATCCAAATGCTTTTTAAAAAATCACAGGGAAGAGTTAGGCACAGCAGCTCACACCTGTAATCCCAGTACTCAGAAGCCTAAGGAAGAAGGATTGTTGCAAATTCCAGGCCAGCCTGGGCTACATAGTCAGTTCCAGGTCAAACACCACACACACACACACACACACACACACACACACACACACACACACACACCAAAAGAAAAAGAAAAAATCCTATCTTCCTGCCTCTCTGACCCCATCCCCCAAAGCCCAGCCTCAGCTCAGGTTTCCAAAAGAAACTTCTAACCCAAAGTGGTGGGAAGGGAACTCCCCACCCCCCACCCCCAGACCTGCCTATAACTTTCCCTAAGATGCCAGATCTGCATGCTCCAGGGAGGTGGGAACCAGCAAGTTAATGGCCTGGTACCTGTTAAAACGAGTGTCCAGACTTCACCTGGAGTTTACAGAAAGAGCTTGAGGTTGGTACAGATTCATTGGTACAGAAAATGCCTTGTACCCTGTCCAATGGAAGGCCAGAGAGCAGCCACTCTTGATCTCTGGAGCCCAGCCCAGCTCCTTGATCACCATTAGGGTTCTCTCCCAGGCTCTAGGTTTGATTGATTCCTGCTACTGAGCCCAGACCCTGTTCAAACCTCTCCCTGTTTCTCTCCCTGCTACCCTCCTGATAAAGCCCCATAACGATACGCCTGGAACTCATATCCCTCCACCACCTGGCTCTAGCCAGATTATTTAGAGAGAGGCCAGAGGCCTCTGGGCCTCCCTCTAACTGGGACCCTGTGGGCATGATCTACAAACATGCTTGGTTATTTCATGTCACGGTACCTTTAAGTCCTCTGTGCTCCTGCCTACTAGACCAGCTCACCCTGCTTCTCTGTCCATAGGAGGCATCAACTCTGACATCATCTCCAACTCTACCTCACCAAGCAGACACTGGGTCACACACTCTTAAGACCCCTTCAAGGAACCCTGTGGATGACAGGGACCACTGTAGCAGCCACTCTAGGTTTCTAGCCCCTCCAAGCCAACATTCTAACCTCAAAGCCAAGGCGTCTTAACCAACTAAATGAGACACATTACGAATGTGTTCTCAGGGCTGGAGAGATGGCTCAGAGGTTAGGAGCACTGGCTGCTCTTCCAGAGGATCCGGGTTCGATTCCCAGCACCCACATGGCAGCTCACAGCTGTCTGTAACTCCAGTTCCAGGAGATCCAACACTGTCATACAGACACACATGCAGGCAAAGCACCAGTGAACGTAAAATAAAAATAAATTTTAAAAAATGAGCTCTAGCTCTCACTCAGGGCTTGGAAGTTCCAGGACCATGGGTCCTCCCCACAACACATAGATTTACTTTCTTTATCTGGGGTAAGTTGGCAAACACCAGGAAGCAGACGGAAGCCCCAAAGAGCCTAGCTCTTGCCCATGACCGCTGCTGAAGTAGAGATCAGTCAGCTCGGCCCGGGGTTCCAGGCCGGCCCTCTATCCCCACCCAGATCCCTCAATGGCAGTGGCTGGGCAGGATTCCAGGGAGTCCTTGTGATTGACAGCTCTTTCCTGTGTCCAGGAATGTGCTCAGTGACTCATGGCACCTTATCACTGAGACCTTTGGAAACTTTCGGAGAACTAAACCTTTGACAAGTCGAGGTTAGAAACAGGGTCCCCAGAGCCCAGGCTGCCTCTGGGTGGGCTGGGGCGGAGGGCAACACTTGCTGCAGAAATGGTAGCAGAGCCCCACACGAAGGTGTAGAGAGGAAGGAATATGAGGCACTAAGGCCCCCTTCCTCAATACCCTCTAGCAGAATACCTTTGTCTCCCATTTTCTCCAGACCCAACTCCACCTCCATGTCCCCAACAAATCGGTGGCCCCAGCTCTGTGAAGCCAAAATGCACAGCTGGCCATGACAACAAGGCTTTTGGAAACCCAATCAAGCAAGACAGGCTCCTAGGCAGCTCTGGGTTGGCCCATCTATGGAACGGGCTCTTCCCCGCGGTCTGATCCTGCAGATTCTACCAAGCAGATGTGGCCCACGGCAGGGTACAGAGGAGGTGAGAAAGTCAGGGAGGCTGATCACAGCAGAGCTACAGGCAGTACCAGGGTATCTCCCAAGGGACAAAAGCTTGCTCTGGACTGCGCTATGGCCCTTGCCACATACCACAGTGACCCAAGACCTCGTGACACTGTCTAATCAGGAGCTCTAGAGCCGAGAGCCCGGCTTTACAGCTTACCGCAAGCTTATTCAGCCTCATCTCCCTCAATCCCCTCAAGGACAAGGCGAGGCTGGCCTTAGCGTCCTTGTCGCCTGGACAGCCAAGCCCAGGCTAAGAGAACTACCCAAGGTCACCATTAAGAGGTACACACTCTGTCTGGGGACAAGTGCTGGCTCTTGGATCCCTGGTTGACATACCCAGTGGGTAATATGCCCCACCCATTTTACAGGTGAAGAAACTGAGGACAAGAAACATTGCCCAAGGTTAACTGGATGGCTGAGCCAAAGTCTAAGACAGTCTCCAAGAATCTGCCAATACCATCCTATTGTGGGTTCTCGGCTGATGCGTTAGGTCCCCCTCCAGCCACCCACCATCATCTTGCTAAAACACCTCCCCTTCACCCCCCATTCCCCGATGACTCCCTGGTAGAGAGGGAGGCAGGCAGGCGGTTGCTAAGCGCTCACCCGCTCTCTCATAAAAATAAACTCCTTCTGGCTTAGAGACTCTGGGTGAGATCCCCTCCCTACCAGCCAACAAAAAAAAAAAAAAAAAAAATTTTTTTTAATTTAAAAAAGATCTCCATGACATTTATTTGAAATCCAGCTGTGCCAAATCAGAGGCCAATTTACTGACATCCAAATGGAGCCACGTGCTACCAAACCGCAGTCCAAAGACCCTCTGGGTCAAGAGCCTGGCCAGTCTTTGAGATGATTTATTTCCCCAGGCAGGAAACGGGGGCCCAGGCTGTCTCCCAAGCCTTTGGGGCTGGTCCTGGGGGAGGCAGGGCTCTGGCAGAGGCCCGGCAGTGACCAAAATAGCCAGGTCCGTGGCCCTGCCTAGCACACGCCTCCTTTGCGGCCAGGCTAGTCTAGGCTGAGGCTTTGGGGCTGTAGGACCTGTTCTTGAGACTAGCTCCTTGTGTGGCTTACCCAGTGGGAGCGGACTAGAACCTCCCACCCAAAAGAGGAACCTACAAAGGGAAGGGGTGAAGTCTAGAGGAAGATGTGTCCAGCTGATCCACTGGCCATTGCCCCTGGCTTTCCCTCCTGGCCTCAGTCCTGCTACTCAAGCCTGGGGGCGGCTGTCACTGCTACCTGCATGCCACACCCAGGCAGCACCTGGAGCCATACCTCGCTCTCACCTCTCCTAAATACTACGGAGAGCTAAAGATGACCACTGGGTCCACTGGGCACAAGGGATGCCCTCTCAGGCACAGCTAAAAGACACCAGACTCGTCCACCACCAGGGACCCAGAGATAGCTGCATTCAGGGGCACACACGTGCCTACGGCTAGGGTTCCGGAGACAGGAGACACAACCACACGTAGGTTCACACAGACAAGACATATATAGGGACACACAAGAGCGCACATCAGGAGACAGAGCCACACGACCACACTACACGCAGGTATAACAGCCCAGGACACAGGGAGCATCACACACCCTGAGGCGCACATGTGCACGGCTGCCTGGGGTGGAGAAACAGTCACCCTCAGAAACAGACATTCAGGGACAAGGAGACACCCCGTGGGACACACCACACACACACACACACACACACACACACACACACACACACACCTGCCGCCGCACCAGCAGCCCCAGCCCCTTCGCCAAGGAAACAATAACTCCCCTCGTCAGCGGGGCTGAGCAGGAGACCCTCGGTGCCCCCCCCACTCCCCACCCCCGGTGGTGAAAGGGATGGCGGAACGCGGGGAGGCCAGACCTGCAGGGACTCGGGGAGGTGGCGGAGCGCGGCCCGGGGAGGGGGCTGCAGTCGCGGCCCGCGCGCCCTGGGTACCTGGGTGGCTAAGCCCACGGCGGATGGCCCAGGACTGGAGGGACTGGCGGGGCTGGTGGCGATCGCAGCGTTGGCGGCTGGGCACTGGAGCTCGACTGCAAGCAGGTCCCGGAGCACGACGCTGGCGGCGGCGCGGAGGAAGCGGTAATTTATAAGCGGCTTCTCCCTGACCTCGCGTGTCTGTTGTCTGAACAGGCAGCTCTCCGCATCACCCATCCTGCTGGGTGGAAAAATACCAGCTTGGCCGGGCCTGGGGCGGGGCCTGGGGCGGGGCCTGGACTCTTGGTCACGCCCACACGCGGGACACACAAGCACACACACACACACACACACACACACACACACACACACACACACACACACACGCATGCACGCACGCGCGCACGAGCTCGGACACACAAAGAGCCCGAGCTCGCCTCGTCGAGCGCGCGCACCCATCCTCATGCTCTATCGAAACGCTGGTGGCAAATGGCACTGTTCAGACCCCTCTTGCAGGCGATTGAGGAGCTAGAGACCCAGACCCCTGGCTCATCTCCTGTCCTGATAGCCACGACCACATCACAACGTTCTCTAGCACATCCACCTAGCTCTGGAGATGAGGCCTGGGGCTGCTGCAGCTGCTAGGTCGGTGCCAGAATCTCTCCCTCCTCCCCTACAACCTCCTGGCCAGTGTGCAGCTCTGCGAGCCTGGCTGAGCTGCTGTGGAAATGATCACCAGAGCCAAGCCCCCCGGTCCACATGAAGCTGTGCTTTTGTAACGCTCTTGGCTTCGTCCTGGCTGTGTGACCTCAGGCAAGTTCCTCAGACCTTCTGTGTCTTGGTTTCCTCATCTGTAAAACGGAAATAAAAATAGTGGAACTCATCACTTTGGGCTGCTGGGAGGACCCAAGGTTAACAGTGTAAATCGCCTGAACAGGGCACCCGGCACCTAGGAAGTGCCAAACAAGTGTCAGCAAATGTGACTATTTTTAAATGGAGATGGGGAGTGTGCCCTTCTTCTTGCCCTTATTTGAATGAGCGGGTCCTCTTTCTGACAGTACACACCCACAACCTGGCTGAGCCCGAGGTGGCGCTGTGTGACCTTCACTAAGGCCTGCCCCTCTCTGAGTGCCCACTTCCTTTGCTTTCCTCGCCACCCTGGCTGCACACAAGCGGCTGTTAGCTAGCGCACCTAGCCTTTTGCCTCTTAAACTGAGAATAAAGGCCCTGACCTGGCCAGCCTGAGCCCATTGTCCTAAGCTGGCACAAGACATCAGGAAGCCAAATAACAGAGGGGCACTTCCTCTCTAGCAGGCCTCATCCAGCCCCCCTGCCACTGGGCTCCAGCTTGTCCTCCCGGGAGGTGCCCCCAAGACCACCTCCAGCCAATCTACACAGTGGTCCCTCCTGTCTGTAGTCCAGGAGCACACCCAAAGACCCAGGTAGCTTCTGCTGCTGCTTTTATGAACACACCCCTGTACAGGAGAGAAAACTGAGGCCAGAGGAGAGAGAAGGGACTCCAGACAGTGGGTGGGATGGCACACTCCTATAATCTTAGCACTCGGGAGCATCAGGAGTTCAAGGTGAGCCTGGACTATATACCTAAACTTAAAAAAAAAAAAAAAAAATTTAGGTGGGCAGTGGTGGCTCACACCTTTAATCCCAGCACTCAGAAGACAGAAGCAGGCAGATCTCTGAGTTCGAGGCCAACCTGGTCTACAGAGCCAGTTCCAGGACAGCCAGGGCTACACAGAGAAACCCTGTTTTGAAACCCTACCCCATCCCTCCCAAAAAAAAATCATCCCCCACTTTCCAGGCTCACTTGTCACTACCCACAGCGTAAAGTGCCAAGGCCAAGGGGCAGATCAGAGGGTAGGGAAGTGGCTGAAGTTTGAACCCAGTGCAGTGGCTGAAGTTTGAACCCAGTGCACACTTGAGGAAGCTCAGGGCCACTGGGCAGATGGAGGGGCCTGGGTGGTGGGGGGAGGAGGCAGAGGAAGCAAGGGCTGCAAGGCTGCAAAGGCCTTGTCACGGGACTGTGCAGGCAGTCAGGGCAATGGAGGCCCCAGTGGCAGAGCACGTCCAGGGATGAAATCTGGAAAGTCTCTTGTGGAGGTCTGAACCTCAGAATGACCCACACAGCATCACACAAGTGATGGCTAGGAAGAGTGGTGGGATGCAGCTCAGGAACCCATCCACCTTTCCTTCCGCAATGCCAGCTCTGTGAGCCATGAGATCTGGTCCTTGACTCTACCAAGTGCACAAGGCTTCACAGGCATGGTGCAGAGAAAGTGCTCGTATTTATTTATTTTGAGATAGGAACACCACTACATTGCCTAGCCTGCCCCCAAATGGTTGGGCTCAAGTCATCCTGCTGCAGAGCCCTTGGGTAGCTGGGGTCACAGCTGAATGCCACTTGGGTCACCTCACTTGCTATATTTATTTTTGTTTAGCTTCCTTTCTGTAGCACTTTCATGGCTGGCAGAATTCACTTCGTGAACACAGATTTGACCGCCCCCTTGCCAGAGCATCCCTGTGAGCTCAGCGCTGCTATTTCTCCCATTTTACAGAAAGAAAAACTGAGCCGCAGAGAAAATAATTGGCCTGGGAATGCTTGGCCAATGAATCACAGAGCTGGAATCTAAACCTAGACCATCTGTTTGTTTCCAGGGGCCTTTGGGAGAACCCAGCCCTAGGCTGTGGGTGCAGCAGGTCAGTCAGGCATGAAGCATGAGCTCAGCATGTGAGAGACCATGGACTCTCAGAGCAGTCAGAAGTCTCAAGCGGGGCAGCCTGCACTAAATCCAGCTCCAGATGCTTTGCCTGCACCGGGCTTCATCCATCGTGGTTTGTGTTTCATTGCCATGCATCAAAATTGAGGTGATTTTGCATATACAAACACCTGTATCCCCAGCTGTTGGGCAGGACTGCTGGGCCCAGGAGTTTGGAGCTGGCCTGATGACATAGGGACGCTGTGTCTCTTTAAAACAAATCATTTCAGATGTGGAGTGATGGTGCATTCCTTGAGTCTCAGCACTAGGGAGGTAGAGGCAAGTGGATCTCCGTGTTAGAGGCTAGCCTGGTCTACAGAGCGAGTTCCAGAACAACCAGAGCTACACAGAGAAACCCTGTCTCAAAAAAAACAAAATAATAATAAAATTTCAATCCAGGCATGGTGTCGCACACCTTTGAGCCCATCACTCAGAAGGCAGAGGAAGGTGAATCTCTGTAAGTTGAGGCCATCCTGGTGATGCAGTGAATCTCAGGCCAGCTAGGACTACATAGGAAGACTGTCTCAAATAATTTGTGCAGACACAACAGTACACACTTGTAATCCCAGCACATAGGAGGCAGAGGATCAGGAGTTCAAGTCCAGCCTTGGCTACGTAAGATCCTAGATCAGCAGAGTTCAAACTGCTCTTGCAGAAGACCAGAGTCTAGTTCCCATCCCTCACATCAGACAGCTCACAACCACCTTGCACTCCAGCCCCAGAGGATCTGATACCTTCTTCTGGACTCTGAGGACACTGCACCCCTGTGTGCATGCACATACCTGCATAACACACACACACACACACACACACACACACACACACACACAATCTAAAAGAAATAAATAAACCTATGATCCCAGCACTGAAAAGACGGAGGCAGGAGCATTGGCCACAGTTTAATCAGATCCTATCTCCAAGAACAAAACAAAACAGTAGGGCCGGCAAGTTGGCTCAACAGGTAAAGGCAATTGCTACAAAAGAGATCCGATCTGAGTTGGATCTCCAGAACCTATATGGTAGAAGGAGAGAGCCAACTCATAAAAGTTGTCCTCTGACCTCTATATACATTGTGGTGCCCCCACACACATTGAATGAGTGAGTGAATGAATGAATGAATGAATGAATGCTGGGGGGGGGAAGCTTTAAAAAAAGGAAACTTAGATTCTCTTGAAAGCTGTCAGAATAGGCTGCCTGCTAGCCCATCACCTACCTGTCCACAGCTATCTGGCACTGAAGAGCACGAACCCCCCAGAGATATCACAGCTACTTCCTAGCTTGCCAATGTCTCCATATCACCAGCTGGTCCTGTAGGAGGTCTGAGCTGGGAACCCAGACCCAGGCCAGAGGCGGGAGCTGGGAGAATTGGAGAGAGCTGCTGGGCACACAAGGCACCAAAAACATTGGCGCTTAGGAGGCCCTTCAAGGAAAGCCAGACAGAAGTTCCTTCCATGAGCCAAATACTGGCCGACGTTCCAATGGGACCAACTCATTTCAGGAATGAAAAATCGATATTCAGGCAGAGCTCCTAGGGACGTGCGCAGGGTGATGGCCAGGATTTGGGCTTTTGGTCCGCGGTTGTTAATTCACAGCGGTGAACGCGGTTTGTAAAATGCCACCGGGAGTACATTACTCAGCAGCTCTCAATAGTGACATCAAATCGATCCGGGGCTTTGAACAAAACCTCCTGACCCTGCCAGAGGAGCTCCTGTCCTATCTGTCAGGTCATCAAGAGTAGTCACAATGCTGAGGGAGGCATTGCACATGTTGGGCCATCTGGCTGGCTCGGGAAGGCCACTTGGCACCAGCTCCGCAGAGGATCGAGGATCATCTTGGCCAGCTCACAGGACTCAGGGCACCCTTCTCCATTATAACCCTGAAAAGACAAACAGGGCTGTTAGGTGGTGAGTGGTCCCTTTCCCAGCCACATCACTTTCTCCTAGGCACCCCCTCTCCAGTGTGTCCACATGTCCAGCAATGTGCCCGTGGTCACACCATAGAACCCGAGCAGAGTACCCTGCCTCTCAGGAACCTGCGTCCTGCCTACCTGCCTTCCTCTTGCCTGCTTGCAAATCCCAGGTCCCCTCCTGGCCTGTGTGTCCTGATCCTCACAGCCAGACCGAACAGAACACCAGTTCCCCCCAAGACTGCTGTGAGGGTCCTGTGGAGATGATTCATGGGAAGCACTGAGCAGGGTCTCTGGCACTGTCCACCCCTGGGCATGTGGAAATGCTCCTCCTACCCACATGCCCGTGTGCCCGGGGCCTTCCCACTTCAGAGCCTTCACTCATGCTGTTTCTTCCCTACCCAAAGCATGTTGCCCACTGGCCTCCTGCAGCCTGGGACTCAGCCAAAGCTGGAGCTCCAAGCAGGAAGCACCCAGGAGGCAGGCTCCCTAGCAGTGCCCTGCATGCAGCCAGCGCAAAGGAGCATGGGAAACCATTGCCGGATGTGGTCTTGGGGAGGTAAGTCCCTAAGCCCTACTTCCTCCTCTCTCTGAGGGAGCAGACTGCCCCAGAGCCAGAGAGGGAAGGTGTCGAGCGAGCGAGCAGCAGAGCTGCAAGGGACCAGGGACTCACAAGCAAGCTAGGACACATTGCTGCAAGGCCGCGCCAACTCGATTGCAGGGGCCTGCTTATTCCTGGCCTTCTCCCACCCCTAGCCCATCTCCACTCCCAGTTGAGAACATAGGAGGGCACCACCACTCTGGAAAACAGCTCGGCAGTTTTAGATAACGTGAGAAATTTCAAGTGAGGCTGAACTCTTGGCTTGTGAGCAAACCACCCCACACCCAAGTATTGAGACTCAGAATCCTACCCCCTTGTGCAAGAATGTGAATGGCCGCACAATTCATGGCAGCTAAAAATGGAAACAGCCGGGTTGTATCAACAGGAAAATAGAAGCAGAGTGATTGCAGCTCTCGCAAAAGGACTCCTGGGATGCGCAGAACCACGAGGGAGCTCGGAACACCCTGGGTGAGAGAAGCCAGACTCCCTGTGGTTTCATTTATATGGAAAATCAGCCTGGGGATCCGAGAGCAAGGGCTGCCTGAGGGAGGGGAGCGGCAGAGCTGTGGGACCGGAGTACCCTGGGAGGGTGGACTCAACAGCCTGGCCTGAGGAGGCCGCACGAGTGCTAGATGGGCTCGTCTGAATGCTTACTGCAGTGGCAGCACACAGGTCTTTGATACTGCAGTGCCCACCCCCACCCCGTTCTTCCTCCTATCCAGTTAGGGATCAAAATATTAAGCCAAGGGGCTGAAGAGACGGCTCAGTGGTTAAGAGAGAATACCGCTCTGAAGAACCCCGGGGAGTTCAGCTCGCAGTGCCCACATCAAGCGACTCTCACAGGGTCTGCAGCTCCACCCCCAGGGGACCTGGTACCCTCTTGTCTCCTTCTGCAGCACCAGCACATGCCCACCCACAGACACACATATGTACACATAAATACAAATAAAGCAAACCTTTAAAAACCAATGTTAAGCAAAGGAAAAAGGACTGCCTTTAGCTGGGAATGTAGTACTGTTTTCTAGAACTCACAAAGCCCTGGGTTTAGTCCCCAACACTCAATAAACTGGACTTGGTGGCACATGCCTTTAATCTCTGCACCTAGGAGGTTGGAGAATCACAAGTTCAAGGTCATCCTGGGTTACATGAAGAGTTCTAGGCCAGTCTGGGCTTCTTTAGACTTTATCTATTAAAAAGAAAAATTAAGGAAAAATTGTATTTATATTGAACATATACAGAAATTTTCCTTGTTATTATTCCCTGAAACATTCGGTAGGATAACTGTTAACGCAGCATCCACAGAGTATTATGTTATTACAGTTATCATTTTCTGGCAACACCTATTAGAACCGAGGTCTGGCACAGGCTAAGCAAGTGCCCTGTACGGAGGGAGACCGCTACAGCCCATCTAGAGCTGACTCAGTGTTCAGGGAAGGTGCCGACATCACAAAAACGCCACCTCATCACCACTTCACACAAGGGGCTCAAACATTTGTAGGTAGAGGGAAGGCATGCTACCAAGCCTGAAGACCTGGGTGCCATCCCTGATCCACACATGAAAGTGGAAGGAGAGAAAAGATCTTACAAGGTTTTTTTTTTCTGACCTACACACACACACACACACACACACACACACACACAGAGGGAGAAAGAGAGATGATAATAATACTACTAAATTTCTTTTTTAAAAAATTGGTACTTGTGGAGGGGGTATCCCCCAGAATTAATCCCTCACAGATACCAAGGGACCACATACACCTCAGTAAAATCCAAAAAGAAAGGCTCCCAGACCAATTCAGGCCTACTTCTGGCTCTGTGCAGTCCCATGCTCCTGGAGGCCCATGAGACGGAACCCCCACACACACACTCATCTTCCCAGGCACTCAGGACTCGGGCACCCCTGATTCAGAGTCTTTGCACCCCTGCTCCCTGTGCAGGGCACTTGCCCCGCAGCCCTTCCCAGGGTGACCCCCTTAGATCTCAGCTCCTTGGTCTCCTGCCTGGCTTCTCAGATAGCCACCTGCCCATTGTCCCGAGTCCCCTGTGCCCCAGCCTGGGTCCTGTTCTGTGAGTAGGCAGAGATTCCCTATATTCCCTATTTTCTCTCTATCTTGGGGTACAGAGGGACCCAAGCCAAGGAAGGCTTCTCGGGCCGCTTGGATTCAGGGATGCAGGAAGGGGTTCTCAGAGACTAGCCCCAAGCCAAAATATGGAGGAGCTGGGATGAAAAGCAGGGTGCTAGGCTCCACCCAGACCTCCTACCTCTAAAACTAGGGTGTATGTGGAGGGGTTGGTCCCACTGATCAGAGTAGTTTGCCTGCATGTATGTATTTGCACTACGTGTGTACTTGGTGCCAAAGAGAGCAGAAGCACCATGTGGATGCTGGAAATTAATCCCAGGACGAACATATATGTCTGTGTGAGGGTATTAGAAGCCCTAAAGACAGGTGAGGGTAGCCATGTGGGTGCTAGGAATTGAACCTGGTCCTCTGGAAGAGCAAGCAGTCAGTGCTCTTAACCACTGAGCCATCTCTCCAGCCCCTCTGCAGATGCTCTTTACCTTGGCAGTTCATAGCAGCAGTCACTTGGATAGTTTAAGAAACCCTGACACAAGGCTGGCTGGAGCTCAATGGTGGAATGCTTGCTGGAGGCCCTGGGTTCCATCCTCAGAACCACAGAAAAGAGACCTAGTGCCTGCCAGGCATGATGGTGCGCACACCTTTCATCCCAGCACTTGGGAGGCAGAGGCAGGCAGGATCTCAAGGGAGTTCAAGCCAGCCTGGTCTACATGGAGAGATCCAGGATAGTCAAAACTACAAAGAGAGACCCTGTCTCGAAAAACAGAACACAAACGAAAAAAGAAAAAGAAATGCTGATGTCTATTTCTCCTCCTCACCAGAAATTCCAGTTTAACTGAGTGTGAAACTATTTCTTTTTACATATTTAGACAGGATCTCAAGCATCCCAGGCTAACCTCAAACCCACAGCGATCCTCCTGCCTCCTAAGTGTTTGGTTTACGTAATTGTTAAATAAGCTCTCCAAATAGTGTGAATGGCTCCTCGGGACCCAGAAGCCTTGGCCCACGGGTGCTAGGCACCCGATGACATCATAGCTGCCCAGACATACCCAGGCAGGCCCGCTTCCTCTGCTCTAATTCCTCCACATTCTTGCCGGAGCCTCTCTGAGGCTGCCTTCTTATATTTGGGTATTTCCCCTCCCTTCCTAAACACAACAATTCAAAATATTCCTAGCCTCCAGACAATAAACAAAGCCAGGGAGGCAGCTCTCCTCTTCGTGCCCACTTATGGCCTGATCCAAGGCCTCCCTGATTGGGTACTCAGGCCATTGGGACTGGTCATCTGAGCCTGGGTGGGGTGGGCCAACTCCCATTGCTATAATCCCAGAATCCCTTGACTCCTCGGTGACCCCCAGGCACACCCCCGACACCACTTTCCCAAGGAAACAGACTCAGCAAGGGTGAGTGATTTATGCTAAGTCACACAGCAAGGCTGATAAGGCCCCTCTGGCCTGAGGTTTCCAGCTTTGGGGCAGATGTGGGCTCTGGAATCAGATACAGATGTCAAGTCTTGGACTCGGTCCCTTATCAGCTGTTACCTTAAACGAGAGATCAGCTCTAGGCTGATCTCTGAGCACTCCTCATTTGCAAATGATGGTGACTGCAGAGCCCTGGTTGTAGACCCCTAGCTGGGGTGCCTGTGAGGGCCTGGATCTGCATAGGGTCAATGCTCAGAATATTTACTGTCATTCTGGAGTATTTGTGTCATGATGGCAAAACTAGCAGGAATGAACAAAGACCCCAGGGGGTGACAGTGCCATGGGGGCAATGGGAGGTTTGCTGCCTAGGTGCAGGCCTGTGTTCCCAGCAATGGTGGAGGTTTGCTGCCCAGGTGCATGCCTGTGTTCCCAGCAATGGTGGGGGTTTGCTGCCTAGGTGCATGCCTGTGATCCCAGCAATGGTGGGGGTTTGCTGCCCAAGTGCATGCCTGTGATCCCAGCAATGGTGGGGGTTTGCTGCCCAAGTGCATGCCTGTGATCCCAGCAATGGTGGGGGTTTGCTGCCCAAGTGCATGCCTGTGATCCCAGCAATGGTGGAGGTTTGCTGCCCAGGTGCATGCCTGTGTTCCCAGCAATGGTGGGGGTTTGCTGCCTAGGTGCATGCCTGTGATCCCAGCAATGGTGGGGGTTTGCTGCCCAAGTGCATGCCTGTGATCCCAGCAATGGTGGGGGTTTGCTGCCCAAGTGCATGCCTGTGATCCCAGCAATGGTGGGGGTTTGCTGCCCAAGTGCATGCCTGTGATCCCAGCAATGGTGGAGGTTTGCTGCCTAGGAGCATGCCTGTGATCCCAGCAATGGTGGAGGTTTTTGCTGCCTAGGTGCATGCCTTCGATCCCAGCAATGGGGGAGGCCAAAGAGCCACAAGGTCAAGGTCAGCATCAGCTACATGGTAAGTTCGACGTATGCCTGGGATTCACTGGGTTCATAAGAAAAAGAGGAGGAGCTGGGAGGAGGAGTAGGGGAGGGGAAGAGGCGAAAGAAGAAGTCAGGTCACCTAGAAGGATAGAGCTAATGCCATCCTGGTAGCAGTAGCCCCCAGTGTGACTTACACCTGGCCCCTCCTCCTGCCTCAGTCAAACTTTGATGCTACTCATAACCAGTTGTGGTCTTTCCGGCTGGGAATGGAGCCTGGGCTTTAGGTGAACTGGATAGCAAGTGCTCTACCACCAACCTCCATCCACAGTTATTTGAAGCCTTGGAGCCTATTATTTTCTGCCTGTGTGTTGAAAAGCCGCGAGCCCGGCCTTTATCCCAGACTTCTCCCTTTATCCCACACATGGCCCTTTGTGTATCAGTGGTGGAGAAACAGGGGTGACACAGGACACATGTCACCCCTAACAGCACAGACAGGACAGGGGTGCAGGGCTTCTGGGATAAGCCCTGGCGGATCACTGGATATACGATCCGTGCGTGGATGGCTCCCTGCACAGATACCTTTTCTCACAAGTGGTCCAGCCAGACAAGGCAGATGAAAAATCTCAAAGTGTTCCTTAGGCTGTGGTCTTCTACCTGAGACAGCTCTGGCCCGGGTTCCATGCTTCCCAGATATGTCACCTTCCTGCAATCCACCCAGATACCACCATCGATGGTTAGGACACATGGGGCAATCTGTTCATTTGGCCTTTAGAGTCTATGGCCTCTACTCTGTGAGCCCAGCCACCAATGATGTTCCACTCGGGCTGTGTGGTAGTGGACAGATCACCCAGCCTTTCTGGGTCTGAATTTCCTGAGATGTAATAACAAAGTAGGCAGAGGGGAGATACTCACCCATGAAAGCTCCAATCACTAGAGATAATTCTAGCTATTAAGGGGTTTTCTCTTTTCCATTGGAAGCTCCTTCAGCTGGGTGCCCACATGTCAACACCTTTTGCTGCCTGGTAGTCTCCTTTTGACTCCTTTTTGTGGCCTTATTTTTAATTTTTTTATTTTTCTATTGCACCCAGGGTCTCTCCTCACATGCTAAGTAAGCATCCCCAGCCCCCACCTCCTTTTCTAACAAAGCTGTCCCCAGAGAGAAGCCGTCATTGTCGGGTGATTGAATCCAGCTAGGTGGCTGGCTTATCATGGTCTTCATTTTTATGGGAATTTTACTTGTTAACAAAATGTGTACAGCTGATGTAAAAGTGTACCAGGAAAAGAAGTTCAGTGGAGAGAATCTCGAGGCCCTGCAGTTCCCAAGGCTGCTGTTACCTCGGTGGATCTGTTCTGTCACTCTGAAGGCCTGCAGACCCAAGACAAGGCACCAGCTTTGCCGGGGCTCTCAGCACCGCCTGCGCCTGTTCTGGTCCGGGTTTGTATGGGTCGCCACCAGTCCCTGGCCTTCTTGGTCTGCAGCTGTCTCTCCTCTGCCTCTACCTTTGTGCGGCATTCCCCTGTGGCATCATCTGGCCATCTTCTGTGTCAGACCCCACATCCACATTTCCTTCTTGTTTTATGGAGGCAGGGTTTCCTGTAGCCCAGACTGGCCTCCAATTGGCTATGTAGCCAAGAATGACTTTGAACTCCTGAACCTCCTGCCTCTACCTCCTGAGTTTGGGGGCTACAGGTGTGTGCCACCATGCCCAGTTCATGCAGTGACAGTGATCCAACCAAGAATTACAAGCTTCCTAGTCAAGCACTCTACCCAATGGACTACATCCCCAGCCCCTCAAAATGCTGTGAAAAACTAAAATTTACAAATACCTAATAGGGGTGGGGAGTCTGTGGGAGATGGCTCAGTGGTTAAGAGCACTGATCTCAAAGACCTGAGTTCGGTTCCCAACACCCATGCTGGGCAGCTCATAGCCATCTGTAACCTAACAGAGTGAGTTCCAGGACAGGCTCCAAAACTATACAGAGAAACCCTGTCTCGAAAAAAACCAACCAACCTACCAAACAAACAAATAAACAGCACAAAAACCCAAAACAAAACAAAAACTAATTTAGTGGCTGGGAATGTGGATCAGTTGGTAGAGTAGCATCCAGAAGGTCCTGGGTTCAATCCCCAGCACTGTATAAACCAGCTGTGGTGGTGCACACCTGTAACCCAGCACTTGAGAGGTGGAGGCAGGAGGATCAGAAGGTGAAAGTCATCCTCAGCTGTCAAGTGAGTTCCAGGTCAGTATTGTCTCAAGAAACAAAAAACAAACAGCACACCTGAGCAGGTCCACTTGGGGCCCTTTGGAAGGCCAGAACCTGGATAATCAGTGTAGGCCAAGGCAGGCAGGCAGGCAGGCAGGCAGAAGAGGAAGGGGATTCTCTGCACAGACACTGACTCCCACCTGAACTCCAGCAGCATCCTCCTGTCTCTGCTTTCCAGCCAGCTCCTCACAAAGGCTGAAGGGCAGGTGCTGTTAGCCTGCAGCCTCACCAACAAGGAGTAAAGCCCGTACAGGAGTGGAACTCTGGCTCCCTGACCCCAGGGCGCTCAGGAAGAGAGACAGTGCCTGGGATCAAGAATTTGTGGCTGACGTCGGGGCTCAGGGCTGTTTCAGACCTGTCATGGGTTCCCCATTCAGGCCTTGTCACCAGGTCTGCACGCGCTGAATAGGGTTGGGCCTGGCATTCCAGAGCTGCACAGTGCCTGCTCTCTCTTGCTTTCTTCCAGCTCCTCACGAGGCTTAAATGTCCCCTCGTGATCAAAGCTAACTCAGGTCCCTTAGGCCCGGAGCACCCTGAGAGAACACGAAAGGCCAGTGCTCTCTGAGCTGCACCCCAGCCCCAGCTTAGTTTGCTGTTCGGGAGCCCTTGAGAAGCACCTGCCCATGCACAGAAGCCGACCAACCGGACCAGACTGGTGGCTATAAGAACCTTCCAGAATCTTCTTCTGAAGGTGCTGTACAGATTTAAAGTAATATTTTTCCAGGCATGGTGGCGTATGCCTTTAATCCCAGTACTCGGGAGGCAGAGGCAGGCAGATCTCTGAGTTTGAAGTCAGCCTGGTCTACAGATAGAATTCCAGGACAGCCAGGGGTATGTAGAAAAAGCATCTCAGAAAAAAAAAATTAAAAATAATCTTGTGATAATCCAGGTTCCGGCCTTCCAAACAGCCCTAAGTGGACCTGCTCAGGTGTGCTGTTTGTTTTGTTTTTTGAGACAATACTGACCTGGAACTCACTTGCCAACAACGGAGGGTGACTTTCACCTTCTGATCCTCCTGCCTCCAACTCCTAAGTGCTGGGTTACAGGTGTGCACCACCACATCCAGCTTATGCAGTGCTGGGGATTGAACCCAGGACCTCCTGGATGCTAGGTAAGCACTCTACCAACTGATCCACATTCCCTGCCCCAAAATTAGTTTTCGTTTTTAAAGAAGTTTCAGTTTTCAGTCTCATTTTAAATCTGCACAGCGCCTGTGGAAGAAGATTCTGGAAGATTCTCACAATCCCCAGTCATTGACTGAGTCAGAGCGGAGCTGACTTCAGAAGGAGAACCTCCTTCAGGAACACAGGCAAGGCAGGAAGGAGAGGGAATTCAGCCCCGGAAGGTGGGGGGGGGCTCCCCAGGCAAAACTGCAGCTCTGAGGTGCGGTTCTCCCACTCCTGGCCCCACCTACCCTACCCGAGAGCCTTTCCTGAAGATGCCTAGGGCTCGCTTTTCAGACCCTGTGAGCATTTGCCTTAGCTGGGGCCCAGCACGGCCTCTGGCCACACATTGTTTGCCTTTGACACACTTCACCTCCAGGACAACTTCAGAGCAGCTGCTGTGTCCCCTCCCCCTCCCGCCCCCTCCCTATGAGTCCTGCTAGCCAGTGGACTGTCCCATGTCACAGCAGCACTTGTGTTCAGCTTAGATGTGCCAGGAGAGCCAGGGAGGCTGCCCGAGAGGGAAAGTTCGGGTATGTAATAAGGAGTGCAGAGAGAGACACTTCTCTGTCGTAGCCCAGCATGTAGATTCTAATTGCTTAGTTTGCTCAGTACTTACCGGTGTTAGACTTTCCTGAGCAGGATTCAGAAATCTAGTGTATCACAGGTACCTGTTTAGAAGGAAACACTGCAGGCTGGAGAGATGGCTGGGTGGTTAAGAGCACTGGCTGCTCTTCCAGAGGTGCTGAGTTCTGTTTCCAGCACCCACTTCGGGGCTCACAACCATCTGTAAAAATAGTTTCAAGGGATCTGATGCCCTCTCCTGGCCTCCTTGGGCACTGCACACAGATGGTGCACTGCTATACAAACAAGCCGACGCTTATATACATAAAATACAACTAAATAAATCTTTAAAAAGACAAAAAAAAAAAAAAGTTGAAGTTCTAAAAAAGAACAAGCATGAAACATTGTAGAGGCTCTCTGGCCTGACAGGATTGTGTTTTGGGGGGGGATGCTATTATTGCTACAGTGTCTCAATTTCTCAGACAGGGAGAGGGCTTCAAAGGCTGTGTTGTTACTTTTCCTGTTGTTAAGATAAAATACCCGGATAAAATCAATTTAAGGAAGACAGTTTATTGGCTCTTTGTTCAGGCATCATGGTAGAGAGCCATGGGGGCGGCAGCCTGAGGCAGCTGGTCACATTGTATCCCAGTCAGGGAGCAGAGAGAGGTGACCGCTGGTGCTCGGCTCTGCGGCTTTTCTGGTTTTATTCAGTCTGGGACACCAGCTCATGGAATGGTGCCACCACAGCCAAGTGACTCTCCCACCTCAGTTACTCTAACCTAGAGAACCTCTCACAGGCATGCCTGAAGGCTTGTCTCCTAGGTGACTCTAGATCCTGTCAAATGAACAGTTTAAACCCCCGGGAAGCACAGACACAGCTTGCTGAGGCAGGCAGGCTCCAAGGGCGCTCTGGAACCCTGGCTCAGCTTCTCCTTGACGGTGCTTTCTTTACTTGTAACTGTCTGATTGGTTCTACGTGATATAGCTGTGGAGGTGAGGACTGAGAGGTCCCTGGTACCTGAAGGGGGCCACAGGGAATGAAAGGTACCTCTGCTCTTGGTAAAATGATCCTACCAGTCCCCTGAGCCACCAGATTTCCCTCTGCCCATTCCACAACTCTGTTTCTTTTCCATTTTAACTTTTTTTTTTTCCTGACAGGGTTGCCTCTAACCTCTGGCTGGCTCAGATTCACTATGTAGCTAATGCCTCCTCCTCCTCCCAAGTGCTGGGATTACAGCGTGTACCATCATGAAATCATGAGTCGTCATTAGTCTCTACCTGCTATGGTCTCCACCTCACCCTTCTTGTTCTTTTTCGTCTCATTCTTCTGTCTCCCTAGAACCTTCAGTGGCTCCCCATTCATTACCTGCTTAATATGGTGGTAGTCCTAGAAACCCACGGCATCCTCCTTTCCAGCTCTCTGCCTCTCTCCTCGTCCTAATGTACGCATCGCTCTGCCCTTGCACCCCACCTGTCCCCACTTGATTCTTTCTTCAGCCTCTACCCAAATTCCCTCTACATCCCAAGCACCGCCCCGCATAACCCATCCCGCCACACCTTGCTGCCTCTCTGCAGATGTCTGACCTCCTCTTTACATGTGGAGGTCAAGGACAACATTGTGGGTCAGTTCCCTCCTTCCACAAGTTCCAGGGCTAGAACTCGGCTCCTCAGGCTTTCCAGTTCAGCCCTTTGACCAGCTACACCATGGTCTCCAGGCTTGAGAAATTGAACTCTTGGCCTTGAGCTTATTAGCTAGGTAAGCACTCTCCACCACCGCTACCCCCAACCACTCCCCAGCCCTTTTATTTTTCCAGAAGGAAAACTTGACCCCCAGCAGCAGGTTCTGTCGTGTGTCCTTGGCCAGAACCAGCCCCACGCCATTTTAGATGGCTTGCACCACCAGTCAGCCGTGGGTCAAGACCTCTGAAACCATAATCCAAAGCGAACCTTTTTCTACATCGATTCTCCTAGGTGTCTCCTTGCAGGGAAAACTCTGAGGCTTTCGTCTCTTGTGGAAGTGTTCTTTGCCTTCTTTCTGGGGAACCTTGGCTCCACTGAGGCAGTCACAGATGCTCTCACAGACTGGCCAGGCTGTTTTTGAACTTCATGTGAATGGGTCATACAGTATGTCTGATCTCTTTTCCTAAGCAGGAGGGCACAAGACTGAGAGACTAGTTTAGAGGAGAGTGTGTGTGTGTGTGTGTGTGTGTGTGTGTGTGTGTGTGTGTGTGTCTGTGTGTGTCTGTGTGTCTGTGTCTGTGTCTGTGTCTGTCTGTGTGTATGTTTTTATCAGTTGAGACTTTTGTTGCTAAGCAGTAAGTAAGTGTTTGCTGTTGAGGGACATTTGGGGTGTGGTTTGCTCATCAGCTCCAGAGCTGGGTTGTAATAGTGTAGGGCTGGTCTTGGGGTTGGAATCCTCCTGGCCTCCACTTTCCCAGTGCTGGGATTGCAGTCTACCCAGGACTCCTCCTGATTCTATGTAAACTGAGGTAACAAGAATCTCGGTAGCCCTCAGGAAATAAGAGGATCACCAAAAATCCAAGGCTAGCCTGGTCTACATTGGGAGTTCTAGGCTAGCCAGTACTATATAGCAAGAGCCTGTCTGAGGTTTTATTATTTATTATCTATCTATCTATCTATCTATCTATCTATCTATCTATCTATCTATCTATTTTATGTACATTGGTGTTTTGCCTGCATGTATATCTGTGTGAGAGTGTCAGATCCCCTGGAACTGGAGTTACACAGCTGTGAGCTGCCATGTGGATGCTGGGAATTGAACCCAGGACCTCTGGAAGAGCAGCTAGTGCTCTTAACTGCTGAGCCATTTCTCCAGCCCCCTGTCTAAAAAATTTTTTTTTTAAGATTTATTTATTTATTATGTATAGTGTTCTATTTGCATGTATCCCTGCAGGCCAGAAGAGGGCACCAGATCTCATTACAGATGGCTGTGAGCCACCATATGGGTGCTGGGGATTGAACTCAGGACCCCTGGAAGAACAACCAGTGTTCTTAACCTCTGAACCATCTCTCCAACCCCCCTGTCTAAAGTTTTAAAAGCAAAATAAGGTAGCACGAGCTACTCTGGCAGAGAGGGTTCTATTCCCGGCACCTACACAGGGCCTCACAACCCTCTGTAACTCCAGTTCCAGGGGATCTGATACTCTTCTCTGGCTTTTTCACCAGCACCAAGTCCCAAGACTTAAATGCAGACAAAACACATAAAAAATTAAATAATTTTTTTAAATTAAAGATAGCACATGATTCAAGTAATAGATGCACAAAATTTAAAAAATGAAAATAATAATAAAACAAAAAGTCTGTGTTCCTTTCATCCCTTCCCCATATCAGTTGATCAGTTATTAAAATCTTTAGTCAGGTGATGACCCCCAATACAAGTCTGAGGCTAACTAAACAAGGCTATGTACCAAGATCCTATCTCAAAAGGAGGGGCAGAGAAGGCCAAGCATGGTGGCACGCCTCTAATCCCAGCACTCAGGAGGCCGAGGCAGGCAGAGCTCTGTGAGTTTGAGGCCAGCCTGGGCTGCATGGTGAGTTTCAGGACAGCCAAAGCATGCCAGAGATGGAACTCGGGTTCTCCAACATGTCAGGCAAGTGTCTGCCCTTGAGCTAGATCTCAGCCAACTGGGTCTTTGTTTTGTTTGTTTATAGGTATGTGTTATGTCTGTGCACATGAGTGAAGTGTCCAAAGAGTCCAGAGGAGGGCACTGGAGTTACAGGCAGCCAAGAACCGCCTGATGTGGGGCCGGGAACTAAGCTTGGGCCCTCTGCAAGGGCAGTATGCATTCACAACACCTGAAGCATCTTTCCAACCATTTGTTTTAAAACAGAATATCACTTGGTTACCCAGGCAGGCCTACAACTCACTATGTAGTCTCAAACTTGAAGCAATCCTCCTGCCTCAGAGCCCCGAGTGCGGGGAGTCCAGCTTCAAGCCACACATGACTTCAAGTCTTGGGTTCCGTGTGAGAGTCAGTGCAAGGTTTTGAGCAGCAAAGCAACAAGATGAGATTTATTGATTGGAAAAACCACTTGGAGCCATGGGCCAAGGGCAAGTACGGGAGCCCGGAAGAAGTTGTGTCGATTGCTAAAACCCGATGTGGTAGAAGTGTGCTGAGCCCTTGAGCATGGTTGCACCAGCTCAGTCCATGGTGGCTGCTGACGTTGCACTTCCAGATGGCAGCGTGCACCGTTGGTTCACCTCCCTGTGCCTGGCTCTGGGACCACAGAGGGGAGGGGCTCACCTCCTTGGGTGTGCCTGAATTCTGGGAAAGGGAACAGCTTCCAGGTTGGATGCTGCAATAAAAAGAATAATTTGACCTGTTTCCCAGCAGCTCTTGCACCAACCTCTGATGAAGAGTGTGCCCAGGCTGGGTGTACAGCTCAGTGGCAGAGGCTCTGGGGGAATGGTTCCCAGCATGGCAAAGAAAAAAAAAAGTCCTAAGAAGCTTCTCAACACCTTCTCCCGGAACACTGCGTTATGGAAGCAGCTTGACGTGGCTGCAGCCATCTTGAGTCATGAGAGGCACTTGGCTACCTTTTTCTGCATAGCCTCCTACAGAAAACTGTAAACAGATAAAGCCATTCCAGTTCTGTGGGTCTTAATCAGTGACTTTTCCAGATCCTCAGATAAGCAGATACATTCCAGCCAGTGGCGGCCCCTTAAGTCCACTCCGATTTCTGACCAGGCAACCAGTTGGTCATAATGCTGCTGGGGCCATCTGTCAGTAAATTTCTGATAAACCACAGCATGTAGTCCCAGGTCTGCCTGCCTCTCTTGGTTTCCTAGTGCGTTGGGGTGGATCTTCACACCAGGCAGGACTGCGTTGTTCTGGAAAACCTATGAATCACCGGGGAGGCTCTCAGTTCTCTCTTCTGCCTTCAGGGAGCACAGTTCACATTGCCTTTGAGTGGTAAACAAACGTTGAGAACATTTATGTCTACTTCCTGGGAACATGAAGTCCCCATCCTGGGGCCGGGGTGCCACACCCCCTCATTTTAACCCAGGGGATTCAAGGCCTCTCATGTCATGGATGCATAATGAAAGGCCATCCCCTGACAACCTGGGGGCAGTTTGGACCTGAAATCCTGCCATCTGTGGACAGCAGTGTGACCTGAGATTGTCTGTGTTGGCTGCCTATCAGATCACGCCGAGAGAGTGGTTCAAACAATAAATATGGGCTGTTTGCGGTGGCCAGGAATTCGGGTGGCGGTGGTCAAAGGGTCTGTCATAGGGTCCCTGTCATGGTGACATCAGGGGCTGCTGTCATCTGAAGGCCCCGTGCACTCTCTTGGGGCTGGCGGACTAGCTGTTGGTGGGATGACTCAGTTCTCCTCTGTGGATGTCTATCTCTCTGTGGCTGGCTCCCTCCACGAAGGAGGGCAGAGTGGAAGCTGCAGTGTCCTGTGGTCCAACCTCAGAAGTCACCCATCATCTTCCCTGCAATGTCCCTTGGATCACCGAGGTCATGCTGTTTGCTGGGAGGGGACACAAGGAACGTGGAGACTCTTCACCTGGCCACCAGACTGCAAGAGTGAGGAGAGAGCCTGGGCCACTCTCTGGCCTTTGTGGGTGCCAGGTGCTGTGCTAGGCCTGTGGCTGGACTTGTAGAGATCCTAGAGAGGACCCCAGTTGTTAGAGGACCCCTAAGTCACAGCAGCTGAAGCCACCACAGCCAGGACTGCTGGGCTAGTGAGCGGCAGCACCTGGGAAGGAGGTGAAATTCCCAGCCTTGGAGAAATCAGGGAGGTCTCCACAGAAGGTGGCTTGGATACCCAGAACAGCTTAGGCCTGGAGCAGGAGGGCAGTGACACACCACACACGCTCATAGCAGAAGAAGGAATCGGACCCATGGCACACACCTTGGAGACATTCCTCTTCCCGGCTCCTGTCTGACACAGAAATATTGGTCATGTGTTGCGCTCTGTTCTGGATGCTGCGATCTAGCTGTGGGGAACAGGGACCACCACAAAGGCCTCAACACTGTGGTACTGGCTTAGGGACAGGGCCTAGAAATCACCACCAAAATAAAGGGTAGTTCTGCTTTAGCCAAGCTCCATGCACATGCCGCCTGCAGAGGGCACCATCCATCATGTCCCCATGTGACAGATGAGGAAACTGAGGCTTGGAGCTCCCAGCACTGGCTGAGATCATAGACAAGACTAACCAGACTTTGCTGTGGCCACCCCAGCCCAGACAGATGCAGGTTCCACAGCCTCCGCCTGCCTCTCAGAACACACAAAGCCTCTTTGGCACTGACCAGAGACCTCCCAGGCCCAGGGCTTCCCAAGTTGGGAGGAGGCAGCCTGGATTCATGTGTGGATCAGCTTCTGTGCTCAAGGTCAGTCATGTGACCGATTAATAGGGACTGTGAGTCCCGCAGGAGGGATTTTCAGGGATTGCTGAGGAGTGAGGAAGATTGCCTCACCTCCCTCTCCCCTCCCTCCCTCCTTCTCCAGAGGTGAGAAGAGATGCAGGGACTGATGAGGGTTCTGGGACCCCAAGTCTCAGGATCTCTACATAGTCTGTCACCTCATCTGTGCCCCAAGTTTGGAGTGATTACAGTCACTGGAAGAGCCCTCCCATTATAGAGGAGAAAAGCACAAGCCGGGCCCCAGATGGTATGGCTCCCTCCATCCTTTATACTGAATTATATGAACAAGAAGAAGAGACCAATAGATAGGAAGAGAGCCCTGGAGCCCTCTCATCCTTGGGGGCTGGTCAGGAATGGGACCTTGCTTGACCAGGAGGTTGTCCAAGGTCAGAGAACACCCTCAGTTCTAGAGACTCAGCTCAGCAGTTAAGAGCACATGTTGCTGTTGTAGAACACCTGAGTTGGGTTCCCAGCACCCACACTGAGGGGCTCACAAATACCTGTAACACCTGTGTCAGGATCTGATGCTCTCCCACAGCCTTCTGTGGGCACTTGTACTCATGCACATGCCATACACATGTACATACCCACACACATGTGCACATCCCCATACACACATGCACATACCCCCACACATGTACATACCCACATACATGTGTACATACCCATGTACATATAACCACATACATGTGTACATACCCACACTCAGAGACATAAGTAATAAAACTAAATCTTTTTTGTTTGTTTGTTTGGTTTGGTTTGGTTTTTGTGACAGGGTTTCTCTGTGTAGTCCTGGCTGTCCTGGAACTCACTCTGTAGACCAGGCTGGCCTGGAACTCAAAGATTTACCTGCCCCTGCCTCCTGAGTTCTGGGACTAAAGGTGTGCACCACCACCACCCGACATAAAAATAAATCTTAAACAAAAAAATAAACAAACAAAAAACCACCCCCAGTCCCACATCCACCTGCCATAGGAGTGAATTCAGGGCATAGCCCATAGATCCCACAGAACTCAGGTTCTGCAGAACACCTCTTCAGCTGGGCATGGGGGCACATGTCCATAGTCCCAGCACCTAGGGCAAGAGGACTGCCATGAGTTCAGGGCCAGCCTGGCCTTTATAGTGAATTCTAAGCCACCCTGAGGTATAGTGTCAGACCCTGTCTTTAAAATAAAAGACCCTGCTGGGAGGTGGTGGCGCACACCTTTAATCCCAGCACTCGGGAGGCAGAGGCAGGCAGATCTCTGTGAGTTCAAGGCCAGCCAGTGCTACAGAGTGAGTTCCAGGAAAGGCACCAAAACTACACAGAGAAACTCTGTCTCAAAAACAAACAAACAAAAAACCAAAAACCAAAAACTAAAACCCCTCCACACACACACACTTTTTAAAAAAAGGACACCTCTTCCCCTAGACAGTGAATTGGAACAGCTTGAGCCAGACTCAACTTTAAGCTTCAGTTTCTTTGTTTGTAACATGGATTAATCTGAGAGCTAACAATCATGGAGGGGGCCGGAGATGTGGCTTGGTTGGTAGAACGCTTACCTCGCACGAACAATGCCCTGGGTCCACCTCCAACGTCACTGAACCCCGATGTGGTGGGGCACACTTATGATGTTTGCTCTAGAGAGGTGAAGGCAGGAGGGGGAGGAATCCAAGGTCACCCTCAGCTATATAGTGACTTCGAGGCCAGCGTGGACTACATGAGACTCAAGAAATGCAAATAAAAAAATCCAGAGCCACCCTATCTGCACAGGCCAGGCTCTCACTACAGGCAGGAAACAGCTAGAATCCTGGGCCACCTGTCTGTCTGTCTTCTGCGGTGGGATGGGCTTTGTAGGTGTGCCTTGATCCCACACTAGGCTTCAGGAAGAGGGGCTATATCCTTCCCATGATCTTTGGAAGGTGCAGCCCAAGCCCTAGTCACGAGAGGCCTCCCAAGTCCCACTGAACCCCTTGGAGCTTAGAGCCAAGGCTTCTGGCCTGTGCCCACATTACCGAGCCACTGGATGTAGCTGGGACACAATCCAGCTCTCAGCCCATGCCCCAGACATATGAGCATGTCACCCAGCACAGGAGGAAACCCCTCCTCCAGTCGCCTCCCCCCTTTTCCCTCCCCGTCCCTGGGGAGCAGAAGTTGCTTCTCTCAGAGTTTCCACAGCCTCTCCACCCCTCAGACCATCCACCCTCTGGGCCTGGCCCAGGCCCTGCCCTTCCTGTGAGGGGCAGCTGCTGCGGGGGGGGGGGGGGGGCGGGGGGGAGGGAGCTGCCTACCCTCACATCACTCTAGGTTGGTATAAACAGGAGCCCACAGACAGAGCCAACCCAGGGCACACACAGAAAGTGCCCCAGCTGGTGTAGACCAGGGCTGAGCAAAGCCACATATGACGTCTGAGTGCGAAGGGCTGGCTCCTTCCAACCTTTGTTGGTTGATCTATTCAGACCCACCCTCAGCACCAGCCTGGATGAAGAGGTCGCGGGTGCATTCAGGAGCTTGGGTGTAGCTCCAGTACAGAGTGTGGTTTGGGGTTCAATGCCCAATTTACATCTCAGGGCAGAATGCAGAAGTGGTAGGTGGGTTCAGGAGGTTGGGTGTAGCACACGTAGAGCATTGTGGTCGTAGGTTCATTCCCCGGCTCAGGACTCAGAACAGCCCATCGGCGTCTTGAGCTTGGTGACCCTGTGTGATATGAAGCATGTGGCCTGAGCTGATCCCCCGGGGTTCTGATCTGTCCCTGCTTTGTGTGGTGACAGGATGGTGAGGAAGACAGTACCACCCAGAGGGAGCAGGATCAAAGTTTAGGGTCAGGATGCTAAGTGTATCATAGGCTGGAAGGTCGTGACAGCAGGGGACATTGACAGCAGGAACAGGAAGGCTGGGCTGGCTGAGTGTATGTGTGAGGGACAGTCCTGGTAAGTGCCTGTGGGCTTCCAAGGGGAGGAGTTAGAGAGACAGGGACGATGGCTAGGGCCACTGCCATAGCCACTCTCTCCCTGTTTTAATTAAAATTAAAATTTTGGAACAGTGTTTCTCTAAGTTGCTGAGGCTGACCTTGACCTCTCTGTAGCTCAAGCAGACCTTGAATTTGTGGAGTTCCTGTCTCAGCACAAGCAGCAAGGGCCCTAGGTGTGGACCACGAGGTCCAGCTCACCCCCATCTTACAGCATAGAAAAGCAGAGGACCAAGAGCTGAATACCAGGCACGTTGCTCCTGTTCGCCAAGCCTCCTTTTAAAGAGGGCCAAGGGCATCTGAGCGCTCAGTCCTCAAACCAGCAGGTATAAGAAGGCCCTGAGGACCGGCTGAATGCCTGCCAGGGAGGGACCAGGCTCCATGCACACCCTCCAAGGCTGCTAGGACCGTGGAAGCAGAAGAGAAAGCGAGGCACATGTGTGCAGGGTCTCTCTCCCCATCAGCCTCCTCCTGAGAGCTCAAGGAGCCCTTTTCAGGAGTTAATGCTCCAGGCTGAGTCCTGGGTGATCGGACCTCCTGCAAACCGTGAGCCTAGCTGCTGTGTCTGGACCTAGAAATGGGGCCTAGGGGTATGTGAAGTAGAAGGAGGAGGGTCTCCAGGCCCCAGCGCTCTGTGTGGAGTGGGAGACCTTTACTGCCCCCTCTTACCTGCCAAATGGTCTTTGGCAAGTTCAGGAAGCATGTCTGGTTTTGCCTGTCACATCTGTTGGAAGCTTCATGGTGGCCTCTGAAGAATTTCCAGTGGACTTTCTTGTGTTTGGATGCTCCAATGTCTGGGTGGTGAAGGGGCACTGAAATGTGTATTGTTTATCTCAGAAGTGAAGACAGAGAAAGAGAGAGAGAGAGAGAGAGAGAGAGAGAGAGAGAGAGAGAGAGAGAGACCAATGAGCCAATGAAAGTTTAGACAGACAGGGCATAGAATCAAGAGACATGGAGCCCCTAACCAGGGATAACTGGACATGGCGGCTGGGCTGGCCCTGGTTTAGCAGGCCCCTTTCACTGCTTACCATATCCAACTGGGGAGTAGCAGACCCTGGGGTGGGAAGAGGAATGGTGCCAGCTGGCTGTGGGCTACGTGGTCTCAAACCCACCTGGGATGACAAAACTTACCCAACACGTCCCTAACTGGTGTCCTGCAGCAGCGGGGTCAAGCAGTCCCACCTCCTCCCAGCCTTATGGACCTGCGCCGTCAGTCCAGAGATTAGGTTCTCAGACCCCTCAGCTGAAATGTGTCTGTCTAGCAAGTATGGCCTGCATACTTGAAAATCAGCACTCAGCCGGGCAGTGGTGGCGCACGCCTTTAATCCCAGCACTCAGGAGGCAGAGCCAGGCGGATCTCTGTGAGTTCGAGACCAGCCTGGGCTACCAAGTGAGTTCAGGAAAGGCGCAAAGCTACACAGAGAAACCCTGTCTTGAAAAACTAAAACAACAACAACAAAACCCCAACCAACCAAACAAAAAACCGAAATCCCAGCACTCAAGATACTGAGGCAGGAGGATTGCCATGAGTTCCAATCCAGCCTGGGCTGTACAGTGAGACCCTGTCTCAGAAAATAAAAAGATGTCGAGATGGCTCAGCAGGGTTTGCCATGCAAAGCCGGTGACCCGACTTTGCTGCCTGGAACTTCCACAAAGGTGGAAGGAGAAAAGTGACTCCCCAGAGTTGACATGTGACCTCCAAGGCGTGAGTGCTGACATGCCACAGACACACTAATAATAAGGTTTAAAAAAATGACAATAAAATGACTTGTGCCAAAGGTTGTGTGTGTGTACACGTGTGTTCTGTATGTGTGCATATACATGTTGTATATATGTGTTTGTAGATGCATGTGTGCATGTATAGATGTGTTTTGTGTGTATATATACATGCATGTGTTTTTATGTATATATGTGTCATGCATGGTGTGTGTATGTGATGTGTGTGTGCACTCACTCATGTGCCATGTGCTTTCATAGTATGACCCCTAGTCACCGTGTTATGATGTAGCCACTCTGTGCCTCAGTTTCCCTGGACAGAAGGTAGAACCAGAGTCACCATCATCCTGTGGTGCTGTTTTGAAGGCTGAATGAGGGTGTTACTGCAGGAGTAGGCACAGCCACAGACCCCAGCCTTACTCTGTCCCCACTCTGATGGTGACAGAATAGCCCGAACTGGTCACACCTGTGTCTGGGTGCCCGGGTAGGAACTGCCCACTGTTGTGGACCATTCTCGGTCTCTGACACAATCCAGCCTTCCGCTAGGGAAACTGAGGCCCTGGAGGGCAGCTCAGCTAAGATCAGACGGCACACAGGAGAAGTAGGTGGAGGCAAGTGTGACTCCCAAGGACTTAGCCTGTTCCAAGCTTGGTTCTGTCTGGGGCCACCTGAAGCCAAGAAGGTTGGCAGCAAAGGTGAATGAGCTGCCTCAGGGGCCTCTGGGTAGCGGCTGAGCTGGAAAACCCCAGGCACCTTGGGCAATCTTGTGTTGGGAGGTGGCCCTGGGACACCAGCGGAGACAGCATGGGAGCAGGTGGGAGGGGCCTTCACAGGCTTCCAGAGGAGAGGCCCTGGGCAGACTTTGGCCGGGCTATTGCAGAGGAATAAAGAACAAAACACGGGTGCTGGTTGTGAGGCAACCTAGGGGCCTACCAAGGAATGAACGAGTGAATGAGTGAATTTTTACCACATACACTAAGATCAGATTTGGTCCTAGAAATCATCCTATAGGGCCAAGGCTCTGGCCACACAAAATCTGTATATAGTATGAATGAAGGCAACCCTGAACCAGACACATGGTTTATGAAGTCATTACAATAACCTCACAAGGAAGCAACTGTTAAACACACACACACACACACACACATTTTTTTTTTACATTTATTTGTGTATGTGCATACTCATGTGGGTATGTGTGTACCATGGCGCTCATGTGGAGGTTAGAGAACAATTTTGAGGGGTCAGTTCTCTCAGAGTTCAGAGATCGAACTCAAGTCATCAGACTTGGTAGCACATCCCTTTACACACTGAGCCATCTTGCTGGTCCTGCTACATCTCTTACCCTGGTCCTAACATACTGGGGTGTCCAGAGAGGTGAGGAAGAAGGATTCGCTGGTTTAGAGAAGCCAAGGGCCAAGAATAGGTGGAGAGAAGGCAGGGAATGGTAGAACCTTCCAGAGCAAGACAGGCTGCAAGTCAAGTGTTTGAATCACACATTGAAACTAACAGAATCCCGAGTTGCTGATAATGAGTGCCCAGCACAGCCCTCTCCTGTCGCCAGGCTTGTCTCCAGCTCCCTGCTGAGCAGGTGGGAGCTGTGTTCTCTTTCCCAGTTGAGTGCCCGAATGCCTGGCAGGTGTCACAGCCCATTTCAAGAGGGGGAGACTGAGGCCCAGGTCAAGGGCAGTTCTGGGCCTGGCATTGGAGGCTTTGGGCATCAGGGATGGTTAGGACGTGCCTGTGGGAGGAGGCCTGAGCCTGAGAGAAGACAAGGCCTAGAAACCTAAGCTTGTTTACACCTAGGGATTAAGGCAGAGCATGTAGAGGGGGTGGGGGTTGCCAGAGGAGCAGACAGGTAGCAGCAGGTCTAGGGCAGAACTCTAGGGCAGAGGGGTGGACCAGTACAGCCTTGCCCAGGTGGTGTCTGCACACCACCAGGCTGCCCATAGGTCAGAATTATTTTTTTCTCTTTCTTTTCTTTTCTTTTCTTTTTAAGATAGGGTATCACACCACATGTAGTCCACAGGAGCTTTGTATATTCCTCAGACTAGAGAGTGTCCTGGGCTATCCTTCTACTGCACACGTGGAGGGACAGAGGCATGAAACCTGCCTGAGGTGATGCAGCTACAAAAAGGCAGAGTAGGGACTCGAACCCAGACCCTGGCTATGGAGTCCTTCAGATTGGCTCCTCTGCTGCTTGCTACTATTGCCCAGGTTAAAACGCTTTATTCATGATGAACCTGAGGAAAGGCTCTCCAAACCAAGGGCGCCATTGAAGCGAATGTGAAAGCACACTTGGTTTTGACATTTTCCCTGGGTGCTGTTTACTTGTTCAGGACCAGAAACTTGGTTTCTGTTTACTGGACCTAACAAAGCAGCAAATGACAGGGAAACTCGGGCTGAGCCCTCCCCCTTACAGACAGGCCCTTGACCTGTGACCAACCTAAGGCTCAGTGCTATTGGTCACTGTCAGAAGCCCCTGGGCAGGTGGAGCTGAGCTGGGCTGAGCAGGCTGCAGACTCCCAGAGCTACTTCAGGTATGTCTACCCTGCAGGCACCTACCGGGTAGTAAACCCCCTCTCACTGCCGAGACAGGACTAGTTGTCTCCATTCTGGATGTCTGCAAAGAAAGGGGCTGGCCCCATGGTCAGACCATCGCAGGACAGGGGCACAAGCAGAAAGCCAACCCTCTGGGGTCTTTACTTCAAGTGGGTTGGCTTGAAGCAGTGGTAATTGGCCCAGCCAGAATAAGGTAGAGCCGGAGTTTCTTTGATTATACAGATTGATAGAGTACAGCATGATAAATAGATGCATGTGTGCGGGCGTAGTGTTCAAACCACGATAGTTAACATCTTAAGCCACGCATGGCCTTACATGCCTGTAATCCTAACGCTTGCAAGGCAGAGACAGGAGGATCTCGGCTATCTAGAGAGTTCAAGGTCAGCCTGAAAAAGGAAGAAAAAAAATGAGGCTGAAGATGGATCAGTGGTTGAAATACTCAATGCTCTTGCAGATTGGGCAGTCCACAACCTCTTGTAACTTCAGCTCCTGGGGATCTGATGCTCTCTTCTGGCTTCCTAAGGCACCTGTGTGCATGTGGCACACATAAACTCATGCAGGCACAATAAATATATTGAAATAAATAGATACAAATACATAAATTAATCTTAACAAAACAAAACAAAAACCCAACCAACCAAACAAACAAAAAAACAACAAAAACCCTCCTTGTTTGGTTTGAGACAGAGACCCGTGTATCCAGGCTGTTTTTGAACTCCATATGTATCAGAATGACTTTGAATTTATGGTCCTCCTGCCTTTATTTTCCAAGTGCTGGGATTTTACTACCATTCCTGTTTGCTTGCTTGGGTTTTTTGTTTTTGTTTTCAAAACTTAGTCTCACTATGTAACTCTGGCTGTCCTGGAACTCACTCTGTAGACCAGGCAGGTCTCAAACTCACAGAGATCTACCCGTCTCTGCCTCCTTAGTGCAGGGATTAAAGGCATGCGCCACCACATCTGGCTTCCATTCCTGGTTTTATTTGGTTATTTGACTTGAGCCCAGGGCTTCATGCTAGGCAATCACTCTGCCAACCAAGGTACTCTCAGCCTTCCTCAATCTCTCTTCCTTCCCTCCCTCCTTTTCCTCCCTCCCTCCCTCCATCCATCCATCCCTCCTTCCTCTTCTCTTCCTCCTCTTCCTCTTTGTCTTTTAAAATAGGATCTCTTTATGTAGTCTAGTCTAACCTTGATGTCATGGTATCAAGCTCCTGTCTCAGCTTTACCAGTACTGGGATTACAACAGTGAGTAGCCACTGTGGGTCTTTAAATTTTTTTTTTTTTTTTTTTTGCTTCAAAGTGACAGTTGTTGCTGCTTGCAAAATACAGTGTAATGGTTCACTAGAGAGCATCAACTCAAGGTCCTTAAACTTCTAACTCCCTGGGTTACATTGTTTCAAGTCTCCAAGTCCCTCTCAGATTCAGGTCAGAGTCCCTAAGGCTCTGCTTACCTACCCTTTCTCTTCCTGGTCCTTTTGCAGCAGACTGTCTGGATCCCTTCTTCCCCAAGGCTGAGACCTCAGGACCTCCCCCCTCGTTCATTCCACTCACTGTCTATCAATCAACACCAGGGGCTCCCTGAAGCCACCCCAGGCTCTGTCATCACAGAGAATGGTATAGTGTTGCATGAAATTTAGATGGTCTTTTACTAAAAAGCTGGGAGCCAGATATTGGGGTAAATGCTGAAAGATCAGAGAGACAAAGGAACAAGCCACTGCCGAGTCTCCCCTCTAGAACTCCTCAGACTGAAAAAGGCTCTAGTTCCTGTCTCCTCACGCCTTATATACCTTTCTCCATCCAGCCATACTACTTCCTTCTTAGTGCTGGGATTAAAGGTGTGTGTGTGCCTTTAAATCCAAGCACTGGGATTAAAAGCGTGTGACTACCAAGTATTGGGATTAAAGGTGTGTGCCACCACTGCCTGGCTCTGTTTCTCTAGGGTGACTTTGAACTCACAGAGATTCAGACAGATCTCTGCCTCCCTCCCGAAGACTAGGAGTAAAGGTGTGTGCCACCACTACCTGGCATCTATATTTAATGTAGTGGCTTGTTTTGTCCTCTGGTCTTCAAAGCAAATTTTATTAGAGTACACAATCTATCACCACAGTGTAGGAGGGAGACAGAGATGTAGCCAGACCATGACATAGAGAGGAATGGACCCTGAGGAGGCTGCAGAGGGCTGCCTCATCTGGATCAAGAAAGCCTTCCTGAGGACTTTCTGGAGGAGGAAGCCTGACCTCCACAGGACACAGTTTAGTCCCCAGGACTGTTAGAGGCACACGTACATACAACAATGCTCAGTTTCCTCCTTGGAAAGAAGGACCCCACTGAGGAACTGGATGGGGGAGGCATTCCAGGCCCCTCCAAATCTGATACCAGGTTCTCATCAAGCACCTGGCCCAAGGCTGGTTCCCCCCACCCACCCATAGCCTTGTCATAGGTCTGCAGAATGGGGAGTACCTTCATAAAAATGGATGAAGGCCATGGTGGCCTAGAGGGGGCACTGGACTTGCCAAAGTTCACATAGCCAGTGGGAGCTTTAAGTGGATGGCATGACCCCCTAGTTCCTTTATCTTCTCATCCTTCTATTCTCATTATCCCCCACAGTCCTCTCCCGAGGAGGGTGGCCATCATTGGTCCTCCATGGAATCACTGGGCCCCAGCTCAGGTCCACATACAGCATGAGGGCTTGAGAATGAACATCACCATTGCTAGGTGTTATTGTTGTTGAGACTGGGTCATATGTAACCCAGCAACAGCCTCAAACTCATTAGAGGGCCTGGAGCTTCTCTTCTGCCTCGGCCTCCTGAATACTGGGATTACAGGTGTGTGTCACCAGGCCCAAGGACAACAATAATGGTGACAGCTTACCTCCCCGAGCTCTTAGAGCACTTGTTAGAGCTTGGTTCCTCCCAGAGAAGTCAAGTAACTGGCCCCCAGCTTCACAGCCGACAGATGCTGAGCAGGGCTGGTACCCGTGCTCAGGACAGCCAGGGAAGGGCAGTGTGCCCCGGTGATGGTGGATGCTCTGCCCGAATGGGGTCATTCCCAGGTGTGGGTGGTGACATGTCTTGGGTGGTGTTTCCATTTGTCACTCTTGGCCCTGAACTGGGTGTCTCAGAGAGAAGAGACTACCTTGAACTTAGCTGAGCTCAACCTTGGCTGAGCTAACAGAGCAGCCTGGGGACTGGGCAGGGCCAGCCTCCAACCAGAGCTGGCTCCTAACACTTGCACACACACCTCTCCTCGACACCCTGCCCTGTCACGGCACGGGGGCTGCCAGGCAATGTCCTGGAGCTCGAGGCACGCTCTGCCCATACCTGCCTCTACCTGCCTGTTGGAATGTGGAGCCCTGGCAGCCAGGAGGCTCAGCTGAAGGGTGAGGAGGAACAGAGGGAGGAGGGGGTCTCTCTTGGGAGTAGGGTACCCCTGGAACAAGTAAGTCAAGCTTGCATCTGACACCTAAGCTTCCTAGCCTGGGAATTTCCCAGGCATTGCAGAACAGGTCAGGACCTCGGCGGTTTGGGGATAGGAGTCAGGCATTTCTTAATGACCCTAAGTGTCACAGCTCCGAGGCTACTGCTACGAGTGGCCCAGAGAGGTGAAGGTGCTTTCTGCAGATCACACAGCTTTGCCTTTGTAGCAAATACATAGTGCAGGCCCTGGATGGAGCGGATGGAGCAGTTCAGGGCTGGTGTTCCACCGCTGTGACAGACGAGAGGGAATCAGAGGCTCTGTGTGTGTGTGTGAACTCTTGTGTGCAGGGGGTGGGGTGGGATGAGATTCTAAACCACAACAACTGAAGGATTCTTCATGAACTGGAAGTCTTTTTTTTTTTTTAAGACAAGGTCACAGGTAGCCAGGCATGACTTTCAACTTCTGATTATCCTGTTTACCAAATGCTAGGATTAGAAGCATGTTCCACCATGCCTGGTTTATTCCATGCTGGGCATGGAAGCCAGGGCCTTGGGTATACTAGGCAAGGGCCCTACCAAGCTACAGCCCCAGGCCCACAGTCTAGAACACGGGAAGACTTGTTCCTGCTTAGCAAGAAGAAAAGAGGAGGAGGGCGTCGGGGTGAAAGCAACAAGAGAGTTAGTCCGTGTCGGGTCTGCTTGGCTTGCACCTCGACATTTCGTTCCAGTCTGAGAAGGAGAAGCAGAACAGCTCTCCCCTCCTCACGTTTTCCAGAGCCTCCCTGGGGCGGGAAGGATGGATGCCAGGCAGATGCGTTCTCTTGATAATCTTCAGAGACAGGGCAGGCTCTGTGGGTGACAGGAGGGCGGCAAGCAGATCGCTGTCATATCTTCAAATAGCCTCCCGGCTTCCAAGGGGCAGAGGGTGCATCTGAGGCCTAATCTGAAGCAAGAGAGTGAGGCAGTGGACACCTGGGGGCCTGAGCCGGCCGGGGCGTGATGGACAGAGCATGAAGGCTTCTGCATGGGGATTTAAGATGAGGGCACCCAGCAGCTTCCCCAGCCTCAGGCCACTGTGTGCTATGACCTGGGTGGAGAGGACAGGACGGACACACAGGCAGCTGTGCCATAGGACAGCTCTCAGCAGCTGGATTGTGACTTGGTGGCCTGGAGGGATATGAACAAGCCAAGGAACTGGGCTGGTGTAGATTCGAGAGGAGTTTGGGAGGAAGAACAGCACCGTGCTTATGGGGAAGACATGGGCTCAGAGACATTTTGCTGGAATGTCAGGACCAGAGGGCTGCAGTTAAGGTGTGGACCATCTGAATTCCTAAGACTGCTTGAAGAAAGGTGCCTTGCTAAGACCATGAGAATCAGGAAAGGCTGAGCTGGTGGGGGTGGAGAGGAGGTGCTCAACAGGACAGGGCCTGATGGGAAGGGAGGATGGGGCTGAGTCTCCGAGTCTCCAGCCCAGGTGATTTGGGGTCAGAGGAGGCTCTGACCGGGGACGTGGTGCAGTTGGCAGGGTGTTTGCCTAGCTGCATGAGGTCCTGGGTTTGAGTCTCAGCAGCAGCCTCACACACACCAGACATAGTGGTGCATGCCTCTGATCCTAGCACTTGGGAAACAGAGGCAGGAGGATCAGAAATTCAAGGCTACAAATTGAGTGTGAGGCCAGCCTGGGTTATGTGAGACCCTGCCTCAAGGAGAAAAAAACCAGGTCCCAGAGGAAATTCTTTCCCTATGTCTGTTGCCTCCTGACTGACTGTGGAGCAGGAACTTTCTGGAAGTTTTGAGCCTGAGACTGGTGGTCGTTTGTGTACTTCTCAGTTGAAATGATTCTGGGGGATCCACTTGCTGGTTACTCCATCTCGGGGCCAAGCAAGATGTAGAGTGGTGGGAACCCCAATCTCTCTTGTAGATGGTCTGCCCTAGACTGTTCCCTAAGTCTTTGTGACATGCTCTATAAGGGACATGATGTCTCCCCTCTGGTCCCCTAAATGTGTCATCTGCCTCCTAGAGACTTGAAGACAGAGTCCTGGGCCCCAACAGCTGATGTGGTCTGGATTGAGCATAGCCAGCTCTCTAGCCACACCCCCCATCACCTGCATCCTCATAGCTGAAGGTAAGATAGGAGGATACCAAGGCCCAGCCCTTGGGGGCTGTTACTTCAGTGCCCATGAGAGTAGGTGGGTTTTTTTTTTTTTTGCCTGTTGTTTTGTTTTGTTTTGTTTTTTCAAGACAGGGTTTCACTGTGTAGTCCTGGCTGTCCTGGAACTCGCTCTTCCAGGCTGGCCTCGAACTCACAGAGATCTAACTGCCTCTGCCTCCCAAGAGCTGGGATTAAAGGCGTGCACCACCACCACCACCACCACCACCACCACCACCACCACCACCACCACCACCACCACATCCCAGCTATATTTTGGTTTTTGTTTTGTTTTTCCAGACAGGGTTTCTCTGTGTTCGCTGTCCGGGAACTCACTCTGCAGACCTGTCTGGTTTCAAACTCAGAGATCTGCTTGCCTCTGCCTCCTGGGTGCTGGAACAGAGTGTTTTCAAGCTGTGTCCTTCAGCCCTGGGCTCAGCTACAGAAGGTCCTCACCAACTCACAGGCAATGCAGGCTGGAGTAGGAGAGTGGTCTGACATGACAGGGGTGACTCAGTCCTGCCTGGGGGGGGGGACGAGGTTAGTAAACTGATGCCATCTCTCTCTTCAGACACTTCCTCTCCAGCATGTTGCCCCTGTTCCCCACACCTGACCTGCGCATCTGGAGGCCAGGTGGACTTTCTCACTCACCCGATTAGCATCTCAGAGGCAGCCCCCAGTCTCAGGGTTTTTCAAAGGTTGTTGCCAGTGTTTAAGAACAACGACTTAGGGAGAGAGATGGCTCAGTAGTTAAGAGCACTGACTTCTCTTCCAGGGGACCTGGGTTCAATTCCCAGCACTCGTGTGGCAGCTAACAACTGTCTGTAACTCCAAGATCTAATGTCCTTACATAGACATACATGCAGGCAAAACACCAATGTACATAAAATAAGAATAAATAAATTATTTTTTTTAAAAAAAGAACACCTTCTTAGGAGCCAGGCTTGAGTGGGTTCATGCCGCTGGGTAACTTCTGCTTGTTCAACAACCTCTCTGAGGCTCAGTGTTCTCCTTAACTAGAACAATCATCTCCTAACAGGGCTACAAGGATTAAATTACATAATTTGGGCAAATTACTCAATATGGAAAAACAGCAGCTGACATAATCGTGCTTACAATATCAGTCCTGACGAGCGGAAGGAACACTTTGTTTGGACTTAATAGGGGTTGTTTGAAAGGTGCCGAGGCATCTGCGGAGCATGGCTCAGGGGCTAAAAGCCATTAAGCTGAAATCCTCTCTCAGCACGACCGCTGCATATGCCCTCCTCCGCGGAAGCTCCAAAATGAATGTCATTAGCGTTGGCATGGGAGGTTAATTCCAGGTCTGTGTGGGGCTTCTGCTCAGGAAGGCAGCGGGGCTGGCAGCTTTGGCCCACTTATGCCTCCAGAGAAGCTGCATGCCTGTAATCCCAGCCCTTGGAGGTGAAGGCAAGGGGATCAGAAGTTCAAGGCCACCCTCAGCTGTAAATTGAGTTTGGGGCCAGCCCACCAAGGGCCAGAAGCAACCTCCCTGCCACAGGATGAGGAGAGGGTAAGGACATACACGCTGTGACCGAGAGTCTTTGGATGAAAGGTCTGTGCATTTGCTAATGGTCACACTATAGCCTCAAAACAGCAAGAATAGTGGTCTCTCCATTTTACAGGTGGGGAAATAGAGGCACGGTGCAGTCAAGTAGCTTCTCCAGGGCTTTACAGCTGCAAAGAGGCAGAGGCAGGATTTGAACCCAGGTCAGTTGGCTTTGTAGACCATGCACACACTCTCCTCCGCCCTCCCTTGCAAACAGTGCCACACTTCGCAATCCAGGGCACATGGTTGTCAGCAGTCTGCAGAAGGTGATATGGAGATTCAGGGAGCTGATGTCCTCACAGCCAGAGGTGGAGGTGGGGGCTGTCTGGTTCTGTCTGGTTTTAAAAAAACCTATCTGTCTTTGAGCAGCTGTGCTTCTGGGGTCTGAGAATCAAGTCATCCCATCATTCATTGAGACACCTTTCTCATCTCTCTAATGAACAATAAGTGAGTACTGAGTGTACACCAGGCCCTGTTCTGGGCCTTCTTAGGATCTAGAGAAGAGATTAATTATATATGTAGTCCCATGGAAGGGCAATCATGAGGAGTGGTTTCCAACTGGGTTTTAAGGGATGAATAGGAGTTCACCAAGAACAAACCACTTCAGTCAGGAAAACAGATCAGTACCTTGCTCAGCTATCATCAGAGAAGCCTCTTCCTGCAGTGGATAGGAACAAATACAGAGACCCACAGAGAGACATTATGTAGAGAGTGAGGGACCTTGAAACTCTCATCCCTCAGTGGGATGTCTCCACCAAATCCTTCCCTGGGGCTCAGGAGGAGGCAGAAAGAGTGTAAGAACCAGAGGATGGAGGACACTAAGGAAACAAGGCCTTCTAAATCAACAGGATTGACACACACATGAACTCACAGAGACCCAGGCAGCATGCACATGGCCTGCCTGGGTCTGCACCAGATGGGGTCCTAGAGCTGAAAGGAGAAGTGGACATATGCTCTCCTCTCTAATCCAGAAGCTATGGCCTACTGATAACCACTTGCAAATGAAGTTTCCTCCAAGGGAGGCTCACTGGGGAAAACAATTTGTTTGTTTGTTTTTCAAGACAGGGTCTATGTAGCCCTGGCTGTCCTAGAACTTATTTTGTAGACCAGGCTGGCCTTGAACTCACAGAGACCTGTCTCCCGAGTGCTGGGATAAGGCATGTGACACCACTGCCCGGCTAAACAAACTAATTAAGGGTAGGCTGCATGCTCAGTGGTAGATGGCCAACAGAAAACGAACTCAGTGGAGTTTTTGGATGGTCTTTGTCTCATAATGTCCTGTCAGGGCTATTTTTTTTATCTATCTATCTATCTATCTATCTATCTATCTATCTATCTATCTATCTATTTCTTTTCTCTTTTGACTCCACAGGCCCTTCGCACATATATTACCTCTTCCAGTTTAGTGTTTTTACGGGATTCCTGAGTGTGCAAGTGAGTGGGTCTCTGTTTCTCGTGCCTTCTCTTGGGCTCTTTCCTTCTGTCGGTCTGTCTTGTCCATTTCTGATGTGTTCGTTTTTTTTTTTCTTTCATCTTATTTTATTTTATTATTATCCCTTAGAAGCCTGTTTGTTTTCTAATGAGACAGAAACAGGGTGGATCAGGATGGGAGGAGAGGTGGAGAGGATCTGGGAGTGGACAGAGAGGAAACCATGATCAGGATATAATATGTGAGAAAAAAATATTGTCAATGAAGGAAAAAAATGAAAAAGAGAAAAAGAAGAGGAGGAAGAGGAAGAAGTACAAATCAAACATACACAAAGGCACTCAAAGCCACGGTCCTGGGAGATGTCAAATGGCTTAGGATCTCTAAGATACTAGCACAACATGGGGGCTTGGTGTGATGTGTCGCTTGTGGAGTGAGCTGCTCGGGTGTCTGGATAACCTAGACGGAGCCTGAGCCAGGGCACGGGTGGGTGCTTCAGTGCAGATTGAAGGCCGTCGACGCAGATTGTGTGAAGGTGGGAAGGGAGGTTGAGCCTGAATGTCCCAGCCGAGTAGAGGAGAGAGTTAGGGCATTCAGGTGGGGCCTCACTGAAGGGCTGGTGGGAGAAATTAGGGGCTAGGGTGGGCATCAGCCACCTCCACCCAGTGCCAGGCTGAAGAGTGTGAGTCCTTTGGAAACCCAGCCTGCAGGAGCTTAGGGTGGAACTGAACCCAGGTGGACACCATAGGGAGAAATGGAGCTGGGTTTTGACTCCACCACCCCATTACCCATCAGAAAGATCATTTTGGGAAGTACTAGCTTCCTCTTCTACAGGCTAGACCATGCCTGCCGGCCTGTGGCCCTTTGGGGACCCGGCCTGTCAGTTGGTTTGTTCTCTGGAAGGACTCAGACGTCACCTGAACCTTTGCTACAACCTACCTCCATCTCTCAACCCTTATGCTTTACCTGTCCATGCCACTGGTCACTCCGGGAAGGCGTTTCTGATCCTGACACCACCCCTTACACAAGCCCTAGATGCTCATGGCCTTCAGGAAGCCAGACGCCTGCCCTCCTGTTTCATATCTCTCCCCCACACAGCAGGAGCTTCACGCTCTGGCTGCAGAACATTTATATACACCTTCTCCAAGGAAGACATGTGTCTCTAGGCCACAACCCATGCTGTTCCCCCTGCCTAGGATGCTTGTCCTTGTGTCTGTCGGGTCTCTGTAGCCCAGGCTAACATCTGCGGGGCTGAGTCATGAGAGGAGAGGAAGAAGGGGAGTTGGCACATGGCCAGCACATCTTGCCACAAACATGGTTCTCGTCCAAGCTGGCAGTCAGACCCCAGAGCCTCAGGGGTGGGCACCAGGCCACCATGAGGAGGCGAGGTGGCCAGGCAGGACTCACAGCACAGTTTCCCAAGCTGCCAGAACTCTGGAATGTGTGGTCCCGTCCTGTCTCGTCTGTGGTTAGGGAAATATTCAGCTGAAAATAAGCGCCCCTCATTCCTGATGAAGGATGACATCAGGGACCCTCTGACCCACACGAAAGAACCCTGAACATCAGTCTGGTCACATTCACCTCCAGAGGCCCACCTGCACCACGCTGTGTGACATCTCATTAACCTCTCTGCCAATACGGCTGTTGCCTTCACGTAGGAGACAGCAGCTCCTGCCAGTTCAGATGTACAGATCCCATGGGGACCCAGCCCAGGGTGCTCTGTCCTGCCTCGGTGTCTGCCCTTTGAGCACACCTCCTGTGGTTAGCTGTTCTTCCCAAGTGAGTACTAGCCTATAGCTATGACCTTGCCAGGATAGAACTGACTCCCTGACACCAGCCCAGCTGCCACTGTTCCCAGGTTCTATGCCTGCCTCATCCCTCCCAGAGATAGCCCTGCAGAGGCCAGGGGGCCAGCGTGGGCTCCCGACCTGCCACTGTCCTGCTCTCTGGTGAGAATGTCCTCTGTTGTGACCTGTCCCCCGAGGACATTGGTAGTTTTCCTCTCTAGCTTGCTCTGGACTGGGGGATGAACACTAAGGAGCTGGCAGGTCAGATTTACACCTGGGAAGGGACTGGGGCTAGCACTCAGGGTCAGGAGTCATACAGGGGTCAAGTTAGGGCTTGTAGTTTGGTCTGTAACAGACAGGGCTCACCAGGGTTAAGGTTTGGGTTCAGTTAGAGATAAGGCTGAGGTCTGCATACAGTCAGGACCAGGACTTTGTTCACTACATGAACCAGGAGTATGGATTAGTATATATGGTTAGTGTTCAGACTCCAAGACCAGAGTCAAGTATAAGCTTATAGCCAGACCTAATTCTCAGTTTGTGAACATCAGGTCTTACCTGTAACCTCGTCCTGTCTGAGACCAGAGACGTGGTCTCCATTCTGACTAGGATCAGGGCTTAGCTGTGTATGAGGGCCAGGGCTGAACGTACGACCAGACCAGAAGTCTGTGAGAAGGGCTGAGTCTGAGGTCAAACTCTGCCTTAGCTTCTAACTAGGAGGAAACCTGAAACCAGGTTCAGTCAATGCTTATAACCCAGGTGTGGGAGGGATGAAGGTTCAGTCTGAAGCAGGATCAGGGCTCAGCCTGTATTTGTTCACAAACTCCTCTTAAGCACACAACAGAGTAAGCAGGGCTTCAGAAACACTTAACCAACTCCCCAAATGTGGACCCTGCACTCAGCTGCCACTTCCCTCTGTTTCTCACACCAGCTTTCTCCAGGGAGCCACCTCTGGAGATGCCCAGCCTCCTGCAGGGAGACTCCTGGCTCCAGGATGGTTAAGGAAGAGTCTGTAGGAAGAGGGATGGTGTGGGTGCCCAGCAACCCCCCCCCAAGGCTCTGCAGCCCCCTGGAGCGGTCATGTTGACAGGAGACTTAATGAAACCCAGAGGGAGGTGCTCTCGCAGGGCCACCTGGAAGGAAGCCCGGCTTGGGAATTAAATTAAATGCTGGTGTATGTCCCAACAAGCAGAAAGGCGTGAGCCCGGGCCAGGGCCCAGTCACGGCGGGAGTTTGCCATAATTACAGGGCAAAATAAGTTTCGGAACTTACGTAACTCCACTAAGTGGGCCCCGAGGGTTAGGCCGAGCTACTCTCTCCCAGAAAACACTTGCACCGTGAGGCTGCACCTGTAAGCCACGGTCACTTCTTCAGGTGATAGGGCGGGTGTGGGCACAGAGCGAGAACTTGGTTCTTGTCCCTATCTTGTGGAGAAGGCAAGCTGAGAGTCAAGAAGCAAAGGCCGCTTGTGTGAGACCTGACAAGCACCAGGCTCCGGGCTCCAGTCCTATCTCAAACTGTGGGAAGAGGGGCAGTACCTCCCCGCACCCCAGTGAGGCTAGGGAGGGCACCCGCATAGGAAGAAGCCTACACAAAAATGCTGGCTGGACCAGACACAGCAGGGGGAAGGAGGGTGCCCATGCGGAGTACTTGTGCAGGGTCAGGAGGCAAGGGTCAGGGGTGAAGGCTCACCACTGGGGCACCAGGAAGAGGCCTCTGCAGCTCGGCTCCATTCCAGCTTCACAGTACCTTCAGGATCTTTCAGATGGGGAAACAGAGGCTCTGGGAACTGCAGTCACCCACCCAATGCAACAGCCCAGATGTGGTGGCACTAGGGTTAGACCCTAGGCTGCTGGCCTCCGAATGGCTCTGTCAACACTTTGCTTCCTGCCTCATAAAAACAAACAAACAAGCAAGCAAAAGCAACCTACTGCCGGGTGGTGGTGGCGCACATCTTTAGTCCCAGCACTTGGGAGGCAGAGGCAGGAGGATCTCTGTGAGTTCAAGGCCAGCCTGGTCTACAAAGCAAGTTCCAGGACAGCCAGAGCTGTGACACAGAGAAACCCTGACTCAAAAAAAAAAAAAACAAAAACAAAAAAAAAAAACCAAACCAAACCAAAACACCTGCTGTGTGCCTCACACTGAGCCAGATGCTCTGCATTTCTCAGAACATTTGACAAGACAACAAACAGGGTAAGCAACAGAAGACTGTCACCTCTCACCCCACCTCACAGATGGGGGAACTGAGGCAGAGTAGCAATGTAATCTTCTAATGAGTTCTCTATATTCTTCCCTCCCCCAGCTCTTTTTAGGTAGGGTCCCATGTAGCCAAGGCTGGCCTCAAATTTGCCGTGTGGCCAAGATAACCTTGAACATCTGATTCTTCTGTCTCTACTTCCCAAGGACTGGGATTATTGGCATACCTGGCTTATGTGGTACTGGGAGGGGAACAGTCTAGTATGAAACTGAGCCATATCCCCAGCCCTGGCAAATGCCTGCAGACTCAGGGCTTGGGCTGTGGAAGCAGGAGGATCAGGAGTTCAAGGTCATTCTTAGCTACATAGAGTTGGAGTCCAAGGCCAGCCTGGGCTACATGAGACGAGTCTTGAAAACATCAACATCAGGGACACACGGACACACGGACACACGGACACACGGACACACACACAGCGATTGCATATAAATGAAGAGTCAGGGATGTTAGATGGCACACGCCTTTAATTCCAGCTCCTGGGAAGCAGAGGCAGTCGGCAGATCTCCGCGAGTTTGAGGCCAGCCCAGTCTACACAATGAGATCAGGTTACCCAACCGAAGGAGAGTTGGGAGGAGGAGAAGGGGAGTGAGCTAGGGGATGGCCGGCAGACAGTGAGAAAGAAGGCACTCAGTGTCACTAACCAGGGCCTGCGGATCAGCAGCCCAGGCTCGGCTTCCCACCTTGTCCTGCCAACACCTCCTGCACATTAAAATCATACTCAGTTGTACACAGTGCTGGGGATTGAACCCCAGGTTTCATGCATGCTAGGCAAGCTCTCCACCCACTGAGCCGTGTCCCCAGCCTGTGTGGAAGATCTTCTGTGCCCTGGTTCCTCACACCATTTCTTTTGTCTGGATTCAAACCAAGTGGACTGTGATATTTATTTTTAGATAGGTCTCACTACATAGCTCTTGCTGTCCTGGAACTTACTTTGGTAGACTAGGCTGGCTTTGAACTCAGAGATTCACCTGCTTCTGCCTCCTGAGTGCTGAGATTAAAGGTGTGAGCTGTCACTGCCTGGTTCTTATTTGTTTTTCAGATATGCCCTTCTCTGGGTGAAGTTTTCATTCCCAATCCATGTCTTTTTAAAAGAAAGGGTTTATTTATGTATTTCATATGTACGTCCATGCACTTGAGTGTGTGTTTGTGTATACATGTGCAGATGCTAATGAATGCCGGAAGAACATGTTTGATCCCCTGGAACTGGAGTTCCTGGTGATTTATGAGTCACCAGATGTGGGTGCTGGAAACTGAACCTCAGTCTTCTGCAAAGGAGCAAGGGTAACTGCTGAGCCACCTCTCCAGTACCCTGATTAATAAACACAATGGCTTCTTTCCGAGTGTGGGTGGTTGTCGATGCCCTGGTTACTCCATGTTACCATAGCCAGGTCAGAGGCAGCTGGACAGGGAACGGGAAGCAGGCTTCCCGATGAGGGCTGAGAAGAGACACTCAAAGACCAGAGTGTAGGAATGTCTTCTCACCCGTGGCACATGGGTCACTCCAGGCCAAGTGTATGAAGGTTCCCTTCCCACAGTAACCAGCTGGCTGAGGATGAGGAAAGATAGCAGTGTGCCCAGCTGGCACTCATGGGAAGGTCAGAGGGCAAGGCAGAGCAACTGTTTGCTTGGGCCAACCAAAGAGCACCAGGCCCAGGGCCCAGGAGCCAGCAACACCTACAATCAGGAAGCCTGTGACATGCTCCTTTCTGTGGCTTCCCAGGACCCAGGGATCCCCTCCCCTTCCACAGATCTCTGTTCTCCTGGAAGCAGCCCTGTGCAGTGACTGGCCCTGGCCCCTGACAATGGACGCCACCTAGGCTCCCCGCTACCAGCCTTCGCAACAGTGGGACCCGGTGCCAGGAATGGCCGTCCCACCCTTTTCCCAACAGACCTTCTTCAGCCTTTGTTCAAAATGCCAAGTCCCCTTTGAGAATGTTTTTAAAGAATCTTGATGGCATTTGAGTTCTGTGGCTACAAATAGGATGTGACTCATTCCGAAGCTGAGGCTGGAGCCGGAACCCAGCCTAGGTCTCCACGTGTGAATGAATGAGAGAACAAGTATGTGGGGGAAGGCTGGGGGGGGGGGGTTCATAAACCTTGCTAGCTCAGGAGGCTGTGCCCTTGCTGCCACATCTCTGCTGATCCCTAGATCCCAGTGCCTAGATGGACGTGGTCCCGGCACGGTCTCAGCTTCTGCTCCCTGAGCAAGGCTGTGCAGCCTCTTGCTCCAGAGCTACAGAGGACCACATGCTCACCATCCCTAGGTGGGTCAGAGTGGAGCTCTCTGCCCCACATGAGGAGGCATCCTGGCTGGAGACACACTTGTGACCTCCTCCAGTCTGGGGACACAGAAACAACAGCATGTGCTGCGGGCCTCAAGCACAGAGTCCCCAGCCTTACATACTTCCGTCCCAAGACTTGAACTCCTGGATTTGCTGTATCACCCCAGGAGGAGTCATCAGGCTCGTGTCTGCTTCCCTTACACAGCTACACGAACCAGTCCATGAGGGACTGGCCCCCTCACAGCCATTGCCCTGTCAGCCTAGGACACACTAGCTCTCTCCCACCTCAGGGCCTTAGGGCTGCCTCTTCCCTCTTGGTAGAATGCTGCCATCCTAGGTCTTGACTCTTCCCTTCTTTGTGTCTCAGCTCAAACTCACCTCCCACAGACCTCTCCTGACCACCCCAGACATGGGGACAAGTCCAGATGAGTGTCCCTTTGTAGCTGCCCTGGAAGAAATGAAGACGCTCTAAAGAGACACGTGTGTTTCTCAATCTTACTCAGGCTATTGAAACAATGGACGTCCCCCAAATGGGAATTTCCCCGGGAATCAGAAGAAAAAGGTGCCAGCTAGAGGGGAACTTGTCTCCTAGAAGGAGATTTCCCACAGCCCTAACAGCTTGCCAGACGTCTTATAGGATGAGCCTGAAGCCCAGACAGTGACGGGTCGGTGGTGGACAGGACCACACCTTGAGCAGGACATCCTTGGCCTCCATTTAAACTTTGTTGTTGCTTCAGGACCCTGAAGACAGACTTAGGTCTCTGGGTCTCTCTGTCCCTCTTCCCAATGTCGACAAGTTGAATAAATCTCCTTCTCTGCTATCCACGATTAATTTGGCTCTTTTAATTGGCTTATTAAGGACGGGTGGCTGAACCCCGCTTGGGCCACAGGCTGTGACCTCCAAATTCAGTGTCACTTTCACTACTCACGGTGGCCTGGGAAGGGGACATCTGCCCACTGTCTGGCTCAGAGTAACACATTCTGCACTGTGTGGGAGAAGGCCAGGCGTTGTGCTGTGGATTTTGGGCTCTCCATCTGCTGGCTTCTGGTTCTCACCACAGTGCAACCTGATGTGGAGTGATGACCTTGAAAGATGGCACCTCAAGCCTGATTTTGCAGTAGGAAAAACTGGGGCTCAGCATTGTGAGTGACTTGTCCCCAAACAAACAAACAAACAAACAAAAAATGGAGATTGCAAGTCCCGACTGAGTTCCCTCTGCCTTCTTCCTGCTCCATCCCTGTCTCTGCGGCTCTGCTAAGGTTTGTCCTTTCCCCCAAGGCTGGCTCTGATTCACAAAGCCCAGCAACAGACCTAGAGGAGAGTGTCTGCACCCAGGAGGGAGGCCCTGGGACTGTGGACCTTAGGGTGGATGACTGTGTCCTGCCCAAGCCCGAAGGAAGCCAGGAGACTAAAGCAGGGTGACCAACTGACCCTAATTGTCCTTGGTGGTCTTGGTCTGAGCACCGAAAGGTCTGCTCCTGGGGTACCCTCAGCTCTGGGCAGGTTGGGGTGTCTGTCGTGTTCCAGTGAAGGGAAGGCGAGGTGAAGGCAGGGAGGTGGGGACGAGGGGAGTGAGTGGCCAGCCGAGAGGAAAGCCTGGGTATGGGGGCTAGGCCTGGGAGAGGAAGAGCAGGATCCCAGAGGTCATGAATGCCGAGCACAAGACTAAAGAATCAGGAACCCACGAGACTTATTGGGAGTTGCCTCTGGAGGAAGGAGACGTTGGAGGAAGAAGACAGCCTGGGAGTGTTCTCCAGAAAAACCTGTGTACCCTCCAAATTCACTTGCCCTTGCTTGGCTTGAAAATCACTAATCTGAACTATGTGTGGTGGCCCACACCCATAATCCTGTGCTCAGAAGGCTGAGGCAGATTGCCAACTGGGCTATAGAGTGAAATTTTTGTCTCAAAACAAGAAACAAGAAATGAAAAATAAGCTGGGTGTGGTGGAGCACTCTCTTAATCCCAGCACTCAGGAGGCAGAAGCTGGTGGATCTCTGAGTTCAAGGCCTGCCTGGTCTACATAGTAAGTTCCAGGACAGCCAGGGCTACACAGAGAAACCCTGTCTCAAAAAACCAAAGCGGGGTGTTTGTGTGTGTGTGTGTGTGTGTGTGTGTGTGTGTATTTCCTGCTCTTGCAGAGGATACAGGTTTGGTTCTTAGAATCCACATGGTGGCTCACAGGTACCTGTAACCCCAGTTCCAGGGGATTTGATGGTCTCTCTGAATTCTGTGAGGTCCTACTCACATGTGGTGTACATATATACACTCAGGCACACACACACACACACACACACACACACACACACACACACACACACACACACTTTTAAAGGGGGGGGCAAGAAGGCTCAGTGTTTAAGAGCTTGCATTGTTCTTCCAGATTCAGTTCCAGCACCCACGTCAGGAGGCTCACAACCTTCTGTACCTCCAGCTTCAGGAGATCCAGCGCCCTCTTCTGGACTTCACGGGCACCTGCACTCACACTTGCACATACCCACATACAGATATACACATACAAACATAATGAAAAGTAATACGAATCTTTTATAAGATGAAATAATTAAGTAAATACTTATTAAAATAAAAATTAGTCAACCAACCAATCCCTCACTCAATCACTGATCTGAAGCGCCCACTGCACCCAGATGGGCTGGACTTTACTTTCCCCCACTGACTTTTCTGCCATGGGTTTTATGGTAATGGTTGCCTTAGGTCTGGCAATGCTGGCTCTTCCCTCAGGCCTGAAGACATCCTGGGAAACTGCAGTGGGGTGATGTGGCTTATATCCCTGCTGTCTTGATTTTGGGTCTGGTCCTTTTGAGTCAGCTCCTACTCAGTTTTGCATATAGGCATGCAGAGCTTTTGAGAATGTCTAGTATGGAATTTTAATGCTGGATCCACATGACTCGGCCTCGCCTAGTCTCAGTCTCCTTCAAGGCTTAATAATGATGCCTATCAGCCTTCATTGTGGGAAACCCCAGACCACAGCAGGACGGAACAGGGGTGGCACTCAAGTTCCTGGAAGACCCCAGCCTGTTCCCAGAAAATCCTTAAGTATTCTTTCTGGATTCTAAGCCCTTCTCTCTCGCTCATGGTTTCTTCCTGTAGAGATAAGGCAGCCTTCCAGCCCCTGGAGGGGGAAGCTGATTTGTGGGTATAACTCTGTCTTCTCCGTTCCTTGGCCAGCGAAGCCTTTCTTTGTCCCCCAACCTCCCCCTCCGTGTCTCTCAGTGGGATCAGCTTCCGAGGAGCCTGGATTTGATATTAGAGCTGGGTGCCCGCTCCTCCACCCTCAAGCTGGAGAGAAGAGATGGGGCTAAGTCTCAGGCTCACACAGCCCCAGGCTCCTGACACAGTGGGTTCTTTCTTAGTGTCTTAGAAAGAATTCAGTAAGAAAACACCCGTGACTCAGACTCAGCCCCGCTCGAGGGGCTTTGTGAGGGGCGGGCGGGCCACGGGGAGAGAAGCCCAGGCTCTCGTTTTGTTTTTCTTTGTTTTTGGCAGGGCAGGGATAGAACCCAGGGCCCAGTGCATGCTGGGCAAATACATCCCACACTGAGCTGCACCCCAGCCCCAAGCCAGGCAGTGTGGGGCCAGGTTAGTCTGGAGGTGATCCCTCCAGGCAAGCCTGTGGTTTAAGGGCATTGAAGGCAGAGTCTAGCTAGGTTCTTGGCTCTGAGAAGAAATCTGCTCAGCAGCCTTGGTGTGTATGTGTGTGTGTGGGGGGGAGGCGGAGAGGGGGGAGGCTGGGGAAGTCCTAATTGGGAGTACTCAGAGTGCCATGCCTCCATCAATCTTCCCAATAGCTCAGTTTTTTTTTTTTTCTTTTGGTTTTTCCAGACAGGATTCCTCTGTGTAACAGCCCTGGCTGTCCTGGAACTTGCTCTGTAGACCAGGTTGGCCTTTAACTCACCGAGATCCACCTGTCTCTAGTAGCCTATTTTACTAACCAGAGTACAAGGTCCGGGGAGCTCACGTGGTCAACTGCGTCTTAACCCTTTCAAAAGTCAGATGTGTTGGGCCATGAGTCTGATTCCAGCACTAGGGAAGTGGAGGCAGGAGGATTACAAATTGAAGGTCATTCTCAGATACACAGTAAATTAGTGGCCAGCCTGGGCTACATGAGACGGTGACTCAACAAACAAACAAACAAACAAACAAAACAAGCAACCTAGCAAATAACTAGATAAGAGCCTGGGCCAGCCCAGAGCTGGCTCAATCTGAGACTACTGAATGAAGAATGGACACTTAACCATGTGAGGAGACGCTCCTACTAGGTGGCCAGAGTCCTGTGCTGTACCCCCAGGTCGCCTGTGGGGTTTCATGAAGACAGGAGCGCTGTCTCCAGTCCAGAGCTAAGTCTAGACCAGACAAGGAAAGAGGGTGAAGGTGGACTTCAGCCTTGCCTATGGGATGGAGTGCCAGCCTAAGACTTCCGAGGGAACTCACTAATCCCACAGGGCACAGCTCGGCTGTCACGTGGTGTTTAATCGCCTCATTCTAACCCCAGCCAGGGAAAGGGATTAAGCTTGATGGAGCAGGGCCAGGGCAGGCCCCACAGTGCTCTGCACCCCCCCCCCCGCCCCCGCCGTTCCCACCAGCCGACTACAGAATCCCTGCCTCTGCCTCCTCCCGGCACCCATGCAGCCCCAGCACAGATGTGGCTATCCCAACACTAACGACCCCTTCCCTGAGCCCAGTGCCGTCCAGGACACAGAACACTTAGCTGGGCACTCAGGGCTCTTGGCAATCTGACTTGAACTCAGTATCTATCCCCCCCCCCCCCGTTTCCTTCAGCACCTCACATGGGCCTCTGATGGAGTACTTTCTTTAGACACATCTTCATACTTCCCTGGGGTCTCCAAGGGACAAGACAGTCACCCTTACTTCCCTTGTATTAATAATTCTTTTTACAAAAATTCCACTCTATAATACTTTGATGACACCTCAGATCTGATGTTTGGGGGACAGCAGTAGTGACTTTAAAGAAAACAAAGAAATTCACAAGCCAAGATGAAGATCTCCCCTCTGAGGGTCGTGAACCGGAAAGAGTGACCCAGGTTGTACAATCCCAGAGGCTTCCTGGAGGAGGTGAGAGCTGAGCAAGATTGAATGACGTTCCAAACAGAAGGAACAGCGTGATAGAGGCCGCCAAGTGGGAGGCAGCAGGACAAAGCCAAATAGAAATTCGTGATAGTTTCTGGGTTTGTTTCTTCGTTTGTTTTTCCTTTTCTTTTCAGGTACAATCTCACTGTGTAGCCCAGGATGGCCTGGAACTCACTCTGTAGACCAGGCTGGAATTCACAGAGATCCACCTGCCCCTTCCTCCTGAGTGCTGGGATTAAAGGTGTGCGCCACCACTGTAATAGTTTAACAGAGGAAGGCAGCCTTGGCGGGTTGGAGCCAAAGGGCACCACAAAGCCACACCATGCAAGAGAGCTCAGGTGGGAGATTGATTGGTGGTGGGTGTTGCAGAGGTGGCCTCTGAGAAAGAGCGGAAGAAAGAGAGATTGGGCCAGAAGGGCTTGCTTTTTATAAGGGGATAAAGCACATGCGCATAGGGCGAGCGCTCTACTCAGTGGCTACAGTAGTCACAGTGTCCCATCTTGGCTGCTGCTGCTGACATGTCCTGCTAGGTCCCCAAGGGCAGGCCAGTGTAAATGCCTGAATGCCAACAACCATTCCTGGCTCTTTCTTTTCCCTCCTGCTTGCAAATGGGGACCAAGTCTCCCTGTTTACTCTGGCCTGGGGAAGGTCTTTGTATCTCCACAGTGGACAATAGCATACCTTCCCTCCCCACAGGTCTCCTCTGCCCAGCCATACTGCCTGTCACAGACTCTTCAATATACCCATTTCCGTCCAGGGCAGTTTGATGATCCTCAGGGCCTGGTGGTGAAGAAAAAAAAGGGCTTTGTGGAAGGCAGAATTGATACTGCGTGGAAAGCAGTGTGGGTCAGTGGGCAGAGTCTCTGTGCGTGATCTCTCCAGCACCTGGCCATAGTTTTGGTTTTGGCCCTTCATTTGTAAGTGACCTACCATGGGCCAGCAGAGCATGCCTGGGTACTTGGAGTCTTTTCTGTGCCCTGGCATACCAGCTCTCTACCAAGTGACCTCTGTTGCCTTCTGCCAGGGGCCTGGGCTGATAGTTAGAAGCCTGGGAAAGAGAAGATGGGCCTTGCCCTTGCCTCAGGCTCGTAGCTATGAAGACATTTTGGGAGGGCTACCCTGGCAGGGGCCAAGGTTCCTAGTTTGAGCACCTTGCCTGGACAGCAAGTCTGCCATCTTGTCATCTAGCCGTGGCAGGTTGGCAAGATGCCAAATGCAACCTTCTCACCTTATCTAGAGTTTGACCTTTGTCAGGTAGCTGTTGAGACAGAGGATCCGGTAACCAGTGGATATAAGCCTCTGGGTGGCTGGGTAGGTCCTCAAGGCCCTGTGAGGATTCCCCATGAATGTCCCTGTATACAAGGGCTAAGACATTTGATGTCAAGTTCATGACAGGCTAGAGAGAGACAAGCAGAGTGGGAATGCTTATTGTCTTTGCTCCAACCCCCTCCCCCGTTTTTTTTTTTCTTTTCAGACATGGGCTCATGTATTCCAGGCTGGCCTCAAACTCACTACATTGTCAAGAATGGCCTTGAACTTCGGACCGACCTGCCTCCAACTCTCAAGTGCCGAGATTACAGGTGTGTGGGGGCCACCATGCCTGGCTTTTGTGGTGGTGCTGGGGATCAAACCCAGGGCCTCCCTGGGCATGCTAGGTGAGCACTCTGCCCACTGAGCCACACTGCTTTCCATGCAGTATCAATCCACAAGGCCCTGCTTTTCTTCAGCACCAGGCCCCGGGGATCATCAAACTGCCCTGGTCGGAGATGGGTATGCTGAAGAGTCTGTGGCAGGCAGTACGACTGGGCAGAGGAGAGCTGGGAGGAGGGAGAGTATGCTCTCGTCCACTGTGGAGATACAAAGACCTTCCCCAGGCCAGAGTCAACAGGGAGACTTGATCCCCATTTGAAGGAAGAGGGAAATGGGGCTCTCTGAGCACAGGGCCTCTTCAGGCTGAGCTGCTGTCCCACTGGAGCTGGAGCTGCCTGGGCCTTTCCTGGGCGAAAGTGGATGCAGGGCCAGGGAGTGCTCTTTGTAGTGAAGTCTCAGTGTGGCAGGGGCACGTGGGGAGGTGGTGCCGTACAGTACGTTTGGAGTCTGGAGCCTGCCGTGGCCTTGGGTGTCGGTCTCACTCGCCAGCGCCCAGCCTCAGACTCTGAACAGCTCTTGGAACTTGCCCATCAGATAAAGAGCGAGATCTTACATCACGCTTCTCCTGGCACCTGGCACTGCCAGGGCCATTTCTTAGCCAATGTCAAGGCTGTTTAAGAACAGCAGAAGTAGGAGGGTGCTGGGGGGACCCCAATTCCCTCTGAGCCCCTGGAAATTCACCCCAGGGTCCCTGGCTCTTCAGGTGCAGTGTCTTATGGCAGACGTTACCCGTCCCAGGGACATCAGGCTGAACAGAGGCCCAGCGCAAGTGGAATTTCAGCTGCCTGAGGAGGAAGCCTTCAGCCAAGTCTACCCCAAGTGTTACCTTTGTTAGGTACTGCAAACTTCACAGGGGGAGGGGTCAAGAGCTTTATTTTCATTGGCTAATCTGACAGTTATACCCACCAAGTTTATGAGCTTCATTCCCCAGGGAGAAACCCCCAAACTATCTTAGGAACCCCACATTTGAAGTCCAGGTGTACATCTTCCAAAAGCCCCAAATGCCATATGGGGATGTGGCTCAGTGGTAGATCCTTTGCTCAGCCTGCGAGAACTCCAGGGTTCCAGCTCAGCTCTGTAAAACTCCAAATGAGAATGGCGGAGACATTGCATTTCCTCACCCGAGACCTAAGGTCCAGAGAGCAGACGGCTTTGCCGTGTGTCACACAGCCTGGAGGGTCCACAGTGCTCAGTGCAGCATGCTGCTCCCTGGGCCTTCTCAGTCCAACTTCTCAGAGAGGACAGCTGGGGCCCCGAGAGGGAGGGGAGTCCCTGGGGTGCTCAGAAAGTGTGACTCTGACTAACCTAAGCCTTGACTGTCCCTAACCCAAAGCACCTGCCTGAGCAGCCACCACAACCTGACTAGGAGCGTGGTGTTCAGGAAAAGTGGCCATGCTGTGACCCTCGGGGCTTCTCCCTGGCTGGGAACCCAGCCAGGTGTGTGTGTGTGTGTGTTTGTGTGTGTGTGTGTGTGTGTGTTTCCTGAAACCTCAGTTCCCTCATCAGTGAGGTGTGCTGACATCAGGGCAGCCATCTGGAGAAGGGAAGACACCCTGTCCGTGATGACTCCTACCCGCCTGGATTCTTAGCAGCCAGCACCCATCTTCCATCCCCAACCTTTCCCCCTCCCACTGACCCTGTCCCCTGGATGCTCAGGCTGTAAGGAGGCTATGGACTCTGGCACAAGATACCACGTTACTGACCCTCAAAGCAAACCAGCATAGGCCTGGGACGGAGAACTCAGAGCCCTTTAGGGCTGCGGAAATCAGCGCATCTTTCTTCTTCTCCAAGCCCTTCTGTGCATCCACCCCGGAGCGGCTCTGCTCAGGCTTCTGCCCTTCTCTGCCCAGTGCCAAGGAGCTGGGCATCTCCTTCAGGCCAGAAGCCCTTAGTGCCCCTTCCTCCCCTAATGGCTCTTGTCTAATGTAACCAACAGTCATTGATGGTAACTGGGCTCTACCAGCCCTCAGTGGGGACCACACTCCTCTAAACACTCCACACAGAATGGGATCGCATCCCTGGAGAGCTAGCCCTGCAATGCAGACTCCACTTTGAACCCCACAGCAGATTGAGGGGAGGCCCCACCAAGGTCCACACAGTCAGTGGTAGATCTGTGACCTGGACCCATGCAGATCAACTGCTGTCTAGATGACCCCCCCTCCCCAAGTCACAGCTCTGCTGCTTCTCAGCTCCAAGCAAGAGCCTGGCACATGGTAGATGCTTGGTAAAGAGCTGTCAACTTTGTTCTGTGTGGTGTATATGCAGGTATGCATGTGTTCATGCACATGGGCATGTGCCTGCACATCTGTGAGTGTGGGGACCAGAGGGTCGACGCTGGATGTCTTTTCCAATCATTCTCCTTACAAGATCTCTCACTGAATCCAGAGCTCACTGGTGTGGTTGGGCCAGCAAAGGCCCGGCAAGCCCCCAGAGCCTCCTGTCTGCCTGCCGGGTGCTGGGATTGCAGCTGTACACTGCCTGCATTCTATGGTGCTGTGGCTTCATGCCCCGGTACGGTGTCAACAGGGGCTCCCCAGCCTGCCTCGTGCCTGTCTCCGGCTGCTTTCCTGGGGAAGTGGCTACTTTTTCCAGGTCAGGACAGGACCATATTAGTCTCACAACCAGAATGGCACCTGGTAAATCCAATCTTGTCCCTACCTGAAAAGAGTGAACACTACCCAGGTGCACATAATCTTTTTCAAATAATTAAAAATGACATCCCAACTCCAAGCATTCCTGTAGCTTCTACAAACTTTGGGCTGGGAGTCAATGAAAGAGTCCTTAAGAGGCTTATCACACATCCGTGAGTTCAAATCCCACCTTTGTCACTTGCTGTGTGACTTTGCCTAGGTATCTCTACCTCTCTGGACGTCATCATTCTCAGCTATAAAAAGGGAGATTTTTTTTTTTTAAACATGAAAGTTGCAGGGAATCTGTTAGGATTAAATATAAGGACTGTGTGGCATGTTGGCAGGGACTCAGGTCAAGACTGTGGCTATCATTCAGTGCAGCAAACTCGTGTTTGGGCCCAGTGTTGGATAGTATTATTTTAAGCTGGGGAGACTGAAGTGTGCACAGTGTGGCTAACAGGAGGCGTCCATGACATACACAGCTGAAGGAGGCCACTGAGCCTGGCCTGGTGTCCAGTTGACAGTGCACTGCCCTCCAGCTATTTGGAGGAATACACCAAGGACCAGGAACACTGCAAAGTAAAATAACACCGTCTTGACAGATTTAAAAATCCAGGCACATCCATTGCGATACGGAATAGCCCTCAGTTGGTAAGAACTCAGCCAAGTGGAATCACGGTCCCTGCCTGGCCTCCGGGAATGTGGAACAGAGCCGGCTGGTTGGTAAACACTGGCAGAGTTGAAGCTGGGCATGCACATGCTAGTGACCCAGCCTTCCCACTTTTGTTGTTTACCCAGAAGAAATGTGTACTTACCAGCACCCAAAGACTCGATCAGGAATGTGCGGAGCGGCGTGGACTGACACCCAAAGACCTGTTCAGGAATGTGTGGAGCGGCGTGGCCTGCACCAAGCACTAAGCTGGAAAAAATAGTGAGTTCGACAGTAGGAGAAATGAGTGAACGTGGGGGTGGGGGTGGGGGTGGGGGCAGAGAGATGGCTCAGCAGGTGAGAACATCGACTGCTCTTCTCCAGAACAAGGGTTCAGTTCCCAGCACCCACATGGTGGCTCACAATCATCTGTAACTCCAGTTCTAGGGGATCTAATGCCCTCCTCTGGCCTCTGAGGGCACTACACGCATGTGGTTCATAGACATACACGCAGGCAAACACTCATACACACACAAAATAAAGTAAATAGATCTAAATAAAAAGCAGAGAAATGGGTAAACAGGTATGTTAGGTTTCCACAGGGGATGGCAGAAGGCAGTGGGAACGAGCGGTGGAAAGGTCTGGCCAGCCCCAGGGCTGGAGCTCACAGTGCAGCAGGTACGGGTTCCGTGTTCCTGTTCCTAGCAAGCTCAAGAACTGCCGTTTCCAGCTCCTGAGCTGGAGGCCAGAGCTGGGCCCTGAGCTTCTTCAGTGCTTAATGGTGAGACCAGAGCCCAGGTTTGTGCTGCAAGGCTACTGAACCGCACCCACACACACTTCGCTCTACATTTTTTCTTTTTTGGAGGTTGGGGGGGGGGCTGTGGAAATGCACAAGGCTCCCCACATGTCATCCTTTGAAAAATTGGCTGAGTAGTCTATGGCCGTATCACCCCGAGTGCAGCTCATCTAGTCTGAAAAAGTACGTGCTTTTTGCAAGAATGCAAGGCAAAAGGGAGCAGAGAAGAGTAATGGGAGATGGGCGTGGGTGAGGCTGGCCTGGGGGTGAGGTTGGCCTGGGGGTGAGGTTGGCCTGGGGGTGAGGTTGGCCTGGGGGTGAGGTTGGCCTGGGGTGAGGCTGGCCTGGGGGTGAGGCTGGCCTGGGGTGTAGCAGGCCTGGGGGTGAGGCAGGTTGGGGAGTGAGGCTGGCCTGGGGGTGAGGCAGGCCTGGGGATGAGGCAGGCCTGGCAGTGGGGGGGATGTGTGGCTGGCCTGGGGGTGAGGCTGGCCTGGAGGGTGAGGCAGGTCTGGGGGTGAGGCTGGCCTGGGGGTGAGGCTGGCCTGGGGGTGTGCTATTCAGGCATGGAAGATCTTGTGCTCAGACCCAAGGGGAGTTGCAGGGGTAAGACTATGGAAGTGGGAGGCTAATTCAGAGCTCAGCCATGAGGCCCTGGGCCTAGAGGAACTGATTGACAAGGAGACTGGAGGGCTTCCTAGAGGAGGAGGTTGCACAGACACCCTCTGTGTGCTGAGTGAGTAGAGGCCATTTGACAGGGAAGCAGCTTGCCTGAGGCCACACAGGGAGCAAGGCAGTGTCAGGATTTGAACCCAAGGCTGCCAAAGCTTGTATTTCCAACACAGTAGATTTGAAAAGAGGATGTACCCTCAGTCTAGAAACTGTAGGATGAACAATCGTGAGCATGTATGAGCACCAGTAGTCTGCCCAAAGAAGCATGTGTGTGGCCCATGGCAGACTCCAGCCTTTGAGGCAACAGGTTTCCCACCCCTCTGCCACCACTGATTAGCCAGGCCTGTGGGTCCCCTGCAGGAACAGGAAGCTGTGATATTTGGGGCATAAGGAATAGACTTTCTAGACTAATCATAGCGATGTTTTCTGCCTGGCTGATTCCAGGCAGCTCCTTGGTACACCCAGCCCTAGCTCAGGGGAGTCCATTGCCTTCCCAAGAAGAAGGCAATGCTGGACTGGGGCTCTGTGGGGCCCCCACAAATCAGAACTTAACCCACCTGACCTCTAGCAGCAGCCAAGACATTCTGAACCAGCTCTTCCTATAGTGCCCAGCTAGTACTCTTGGCCCCAGCCTCCTTCTGGGGCCAGGCAGTTATGTAGCACAGTGTACCTGCTCATACAGCAGGAAGACTGGGCAGAGGCCACACTGGCCTCCACCCCATAGAGTCCCTCACCTCTGCGGTTTGCGTACCCGCAAACGGGAGGCTTGCCTCCTCTCGTGCTGGCCTTGAAGTTGCTTTCCAGGGCTCCAGAATGGGTCTGAGTGGTCTGCCCCAGAGCATGGCATAGCTGTCGTTATCCAGGGTTAGGAGTTGGACACACCAGAGCCCAAGGACTGTGCTGGCTAGTTTTATGTCAGCCTGACACAAGCTAGAGTCAAAGGAGAGGGACACTCGGCTGAGAAAACGCATCCATAAGATCCAGCTGTCGGCAAGCCTGTAGGGCATTTTCTTAATTGACCGGGAGGGCCTAGACCATTGTGGGTGGAGCCACCCCTGCGTTGGTAATCCTGGGATCTATAAGAAAGCAGACCGAGCAAGTCACAGGGAGCAAGCCAGTAAGCAGCACCTCTCCATGGCCTCTGCATCAGCTCCTGCTTCCAGGTTCCTGCCCTGTTTGAGTTCCTGCTCCCTCTGCTTTTGATGATGAACAATTTGGAACTGTGAGTGAAATGAACCCTTTCCTCCCCACGTTCCTTTTGGTCATGGTGTTTCACTGCAGCAACAGTAACTCTACCGAGGACAAGCACTACCCTCTCTTCTTTAGTTCCTGAGTTGTCCAGTGGGGGAGAAAAATATATCTGAAATTGTGACCCTCTGTGCAATCGACCCTCTTCAGACAGCACTGGCCCCAGAGCAAATTCTCTGTTAGTTGCTATGGTTCTTGCTGTGAACATTATCGTGTTATTATTATTCTAATTCAACCACTTAGCGCCTGTGTACCAACCTCTCAGATCCTCAGGGTCTTCCTCTGAAGACCAAGGGAATCCTCTGCCTGCCTGACAGGGTCGTGAGGCTCAGAGAGGCTAACTCGTGTATGTGGAAAGGATTTCCCGCATGTAACGGATGCTCTGTATCCTTACCCTGGGGCCTGGGACGGAAGAGGAATGATCCGTCTAGTCTCCCTCTGTGGATGTGGGACCCTGGACAGGTCACTTAACCTCTTGGCGTGGGGACATAATGAGAGCTCTGTCACTGGGTCCTTTCCTTACTTTCTGAGGACTGTCTCCCCACCCCCACCCCCGGTCCCCGGCCCCGCAGTACCAGAGTAATGAAGAAGTCGGGGACCTGCAGATCGTAGGCCTCAGGTAACGGGGTGAGGAGGCACTGAGCTCAGCAGTTGCTGAGAGCAGCAAGCACCACCAGAGTCCAGGATGGAGAGGCTGATTGGAATGGGGAGACCAGGAAGGCTTCCTGGAGGAGGTGGAGCTTCCACACACATTGGAAAGGGGCTGCACGAATACCTCGCGTCGTGGGCTGGGTGTCAGAGGTTTCCTGGGGAACAAGCACCTCAGTCTCCCCCAAGGAAAGCCTGTGGGCGTTTGGCGACATCTCAGCTGCACAGTGGAAGCCCTTCTGGTATCTGAGGGGAGGGTATGTAAGTCCCATCTGGGGACCTGGAGTTCAATGGGTAGAGCACTTGGTTAGCATGAACTGGACCCTGGGTTCTGTCTCCAGCAACAAAAGGGATCTTTAAAAAATCCCAGTGGCGCCGGGCGGTGGTGGCGCATGCCTTTAATCCCAGCACTCGGGAGGCAGAGGCAGGCGGATCTCTGTGAGTTCGAGGCCAGCCTGGGCTACCAAGTGAGCTCCAGGAAAGACGCAAAGCTACGCAGAGAAACCCTGTCTTGAAAAACCAAAAAAAAAAAAAATCCCAGTGGCGTTAGAAGGCAGGCAGATGCAGCCAGCAGGGAGTCAGAGCCAAGCAAGTGGGTGTGGAGTGGGGGACGCGGTCACCAGTGGAAAGGTGCCAGCTGTGAGCAGACGCTGGGCGGACTTGGCATGCCGAGGACTTGCCTGCACCGTCGGCATTTCTTGTTGTAGATTGCCGAGCTGTGGTAGCTCCGCCCCTCTGCCTCTCCGTCTAGGTCCTGAGCCCCGTGAGACCTGACCGCGGCTGCTCAGGCCGCTGTGGCCCCTGCGAGAGCTCTATAGGAAGCAAGCACCTCACATACCTGTAGTCACTCAGAAAGCTCTCACGGGCAAGGCTCTGTTCCAGGCATAGGGGGTCCAAATCGGGCCCACAGCCTCCGTGGAAAGAGACGACTGGAGGGTAGTTGGCTGTTTAAAACATGGGTTCAGAGGAGGCCTTGCTAGGGGGCTGGCATGAATGTCAGACTTAGAGGCAAGATGGAAGTGTCCTTGGGAAGGTCAGGGAGAAGGTGGTCAGGGAACCGCTGGACGATGGACAAGACAACCCTAAGCACTCCAATGAGATTGAGTGTGGGGTGTCAGGTAGGGCTCCCAGAGGCAAAAGGGCCAACGTGACCAAGATGCAGCAATGGGCTCCTGGGTGTAGAGTGTGCGCACCATGTCTTCAGAGGAAGGGACTGGATGCATCGGACAGATGCCCAGTAGAAGTGGGTGATGTTCCTAAGGACCAGGAGACTTGAGCCTGCTGTGAGCCAGAGAAGCACTTTATTTCCCCCACTCTGGAATCCCCAGGAGCCATGTGAATAACAAAGCCCAAAGAAATGCCGACTTGTGCCTGGAAGGAGACAGCCTAGAATGCAGAGCCGGTCAGAGGCCACGGAGAACTAAGGAGTCCCACCCGGTCCTAATGGAGATAAGCTGAATCGAATTTCAGTTTGCGTCGTTGGTGTTGGGCATTAAGGTGATGTGCTTGGGAGCCATTGGCGGCTCCATTATCAGATCATTACTGTACTTCCATTACCCCTTCGTCAGCACACATCCCTCCCAACTCCTTGTATCGTGGCAGGTGGGTGCTTCATCCTGTCACTGTCCGTCTGTGGTTCTTAAGGTGCTCTGGTAATAGGCTAAGTGGGCTGTGGCGGTGTACTCCTGTGATCCCAGCCCTGGGGAGCTAGAAGCTGGTGTGGACTACAGCAGAACCCCATCTCAACAAAACACAACAAAACTTCCATCATGTACAAATGTGCATAGCCACCTGAAGTATGAGAGTTAATCGTGTTATAATGGCATTTTTCCCGGACAGAAAATTTGGAGTTGGATGAGTGCAACAAGCCCTTTTTGGGGGGGCAGGGGAGGTAGTACTTTTTGTGTTCTGATTAAGAAATCTTTGTTTTCTTATGCATGCATGTGTGTGTGCCTGTGTGCCAAGTGTACTGGGGTGTCCTCAGAGGCCAGAGGAGGGCATCCGATGCCCTGGAGCTGCTGATAGAAGGGGTGGAGACCAGCCATGGGGGTCATGGGAACCAAACTCAGGTCCTCCGGAGAAGCAGCAAGTGTTCCTGAGATTTGAACCATCTTTCCAGCACCGTTTCTGTAGCCTAGATTGGCCTTGAACCCCTAAGTGCTGGTTTTACAGGAATGCATCATAGTGTGTGTGCCTGTGTGCCCTCTGTTTCATCCTTTGTTACAAGTACTTTCTTGGGCCTGGAGAGATGGCTCAGTGGTTAAGAGCTCTTACTGACCTGGAAGAGGACCTGGGTTCAGTTCCCAGAATCTACATGGTAGCTCACAACCATCTGTAACTACAGTTTAGGGGCCCTAACACCCTCCTCTGACTTCCACAGGCATCCAGCACACACATACACAGAGGAAAAACACTCATGCACAAAAAAATGTAAATCTAAAAAAAAGTAAAGATCTTTTTAAAGAGTACTTTCTTATCTCTTTTGGTTTATTCTCTCTCTCTCTCTCTCTCTCTCTCTCTCTCTCTCTCTCTCTCTCTCCCTCTCTCTCCCTCTCTCTCCCCTCTCCCTCCACCCACTGACAGTCTATAGCCCAGGCTGGCCTAGGACTCAAAATGTCTTCCAGACTGACCCTGAACTTGTGCCAATCCTCCTGCCTCAGCATGCTAAGTACTGGGCTGAGTTTCCCTGTTTTTTGTATGTCTGCTTCATATTTAACAAAGGGCTGTCTCTCACTGTGAGTCCTGTGTCCAGTGCCAGGGGTACAGTGCAGCAGCTCCTTGGAGGTGACGGTTCAGTTGTGAAATAGGCAGCCGGCTGAAACAGAGAGAGGTGGACACTTTCTCCCGGGTAGAGGGGAGATTGATTAGTCCCAGCTGTGGCAGATTATTATTTTAAGGGGTGTTACTTTTGTTAATGTTGCATTAGTTTAACTCTGTGAAGCTGTGGTACTGTGCCTGTCTAACACACCTGATGGTCTAATAAAGAGCTGGATGGCCAAGAGTAAGGCAGGAGAGAGAAATGCCACGAGCTGCAGAACTATGAAGTAGGAAGTCAGCTGACTAGGGCAAAGCTACACCTGGAAGAAGCCAAGGGCCTTCCAGAGGATAAAGCCAGGCTGAAGGAGTCTTGGTGATATTGGCTTTTGAATATTAGCCGTTTCCTGCTGTGAATTTCTCGGGTGCTATGGCAGTGTATTGATCATTCTTTGGGCATAGTTTCTCCCTACACGATTGAGTTATTTGGATAACAGTCACGCAGGCAAGGCCTCCTTCTTCCAGGCTTTTTGTTTCTCCTTTTTAGCATTAGAATCAGATATCTCTTCTAGCTAGCACCCAAGATCAGGGCCAGCTCCAGACAAAAGCATTTTATCTGCAATACCTCTCAAACACCCAAGGACAAACAGAATAAGCATTCCAGACCACCTGCTAGTCTCCTAAATTAAGGTATATATCCATATGGAGACACCACCTAGGTCAGGTGGACATTAGGTACATAGCTTTGTTTCTTGTGCAAATTAAGCTCAGACCCTCCTTTCTCACACAGCCTTAGTGGTATTTTTGACATTTAACTTAGGACAAAAGGGCTTTTTTTTTTTCTTACCAGGTACATCAAGTTGTGACACAGGTTGCCTACCCCCCCCCCCCGTCAGATAATGACACAGCCGAATTTTAAGTGACAGTTACGGCTCCTAAAGAAATAGAGGCAGTTTTTATTTTACTTGTGATCTATACTAACATTGCAGACTCCTAACGTTTTACCTAACTACTTCTAGGAATGTAAATAAATTCCCTTTTTCTGCTATGTTAACCAATTTTAGCTCTTAGTTGACCCCACCTCTGTTAACCACTCCCCTTTTGGGTTGTAAAAGGAAACCTGGCAGTCACTGCCTGAGGTAAACTCTTATCTGCCTTTATGACCCTGTAAGAATTCAAGCCTGGGTGACCTGGCCCTGGCTGGAGAAGTGCTGCTCTGTATGGGTCTGTAACTGAAAATCTCCGGGACTAGAGAGGACTGGAAGAGCGAGCTAAGATGAGGAAGGAAGGTAGAAGGAACGTAGAACAATGAGAGGACAGGGGAGGAAGGCACAGAGAGGAGCTAAGGACGAGAACAGAATTGAAGCTGTGGAGAGAGATTTTGACTCAGAAGAATAAAGTGTATGGGCTAAAGAATTTCGTGTAAGTAGATTCATTTGCTATCCTTCAAATTAGTATCCCCACCACTTGTAGCTTCCTCCCCAGGACTCTGAGAAAAATCTCCTCAGGGCAGGACCCTAAGAGGAATTCAATAGAGAAATAGGCAGGGCTGGCAGGCAGAGAGGATAAATAGGAGGAGGAATCTGGGAAGAAGGAGGAAGTAGCCAGCAAAGAAGGACTCCAGGGGCCCACTACCCAGCTACAAAGCAAGCCACAGAGTAAGAGTAAGACTTACAGAAGTAAGAGAACAGAAAAGACTAGAGGCAAAAGGTAGACGGGATAAGTTAAAGAAAGCTAGAAAGAAACAAGTCAAGCTAAGGCTGGACATTTATAACTAAGAATAAGCCTCCATGTGTGATTTATTTGGGAGCTGGGTGGTAGGCTCTCCAAAAGAACCAAACCAAACAATAATACCCAGCTGTCAGATGCCGGCTGGGCAGGACCTTCCCAGGAACAAACAAGGTCTAGAGACCTGGGGCTGGAGAGATGGATGGTTCAGCAGTTAAGAGCACTGGCTGCTCTCCCAAAGGACCTGAGTTCAATTCCCAGCAACAGCATGGTGGTTTACAACCATCTCTAATGGGATCTGATTCCCTGTTCTGTCTGATGCCCTCTTCTGTCAAGCAGGCATACATGCAAATAGAGCAAATAAATCTTTAAAAAGAAAATCTAGAGACTTTAATGGATCACAAGCTCAATCCACATCAACTATTAAATACCTTTAGTTTGAAAATAGTGATGCACACCTTTAATCCTAGCACTTAGGAGGCAGAGGCAAGCAGAACTTTGTGAGTTTGAGGCCAGTGAGTTCCAGGACAGCCAGGGCAACACAGAGAAACCCTGTCTTGAGAAAAAACAAATAAACAAAAAAACCCAATTGAGTACCTTAAGGCAACATCCTTTTGGGCCTCCACAGTTTATATGTAGTTTATTCTCTGTTTAGAAGGAGAGAGAAAGGAGGCTCCCTCCTGTCTGTCTGGGGTACTCTGCTGTATTCAGTCGTATTCAGTCCTACTTAAGGGTCTTTGGTTCATCTGTGTAGATGAACCATCTTATTAAATAAGAAGCACAGAAGTTGAGAAGGGACAGAGCAGATGAGAAATCTGGGGGAATTAGGAACAGAGAGAGATCCAGGGCTCTTGCTGTCTGGAAGGCAGGGGATCTGGGACACTCATCTCTATCAGGCATGGAGTGGACCTCCACTCCAAGCAGGGACGTTTGATCTTGGATGTGGCTTATTAGTCATGTCCAATGGATTTTCTGGGAGAGAACAGATTGCCTCAGAGGACTGATTCTCCAGGGTGGCTTTCCACGGTGATGTAGAAGCATGCCTCCCATCCTTCCACTTGTGATCATTAGATTGTGGGACATCTCTGTCTTGACTTCTGTGGCCAGCGGTCTGACATCCTGAAGGAGGACCCAGCCCTTCCAGTCTGTTTATTGGCAGGTCTCTTGGCTCTCATTCACATCCTTGGGTGGGAGGGCCTGAGGAGGCCCCCAAGAATGTGCCACTAACTTCTCGGCTCTGTCTGGAATTTCACAGTGACATTCGGCAGTCACTAAACTTAGCACCAGAGCCTGTGGCCTCTGGGTCTCCCAGGCATGCCAGGGGCTGAGCATGAATCATGGTGAGCTGACAGAAAAGAATGGCATAGGCTGCAGAGCTCTGAAGACCTGTTGCAGCCTGGGCAGCAAGCAAGATCTGGGGGGGGGGCAGTCCTGTACCACTGGGACCCAGGGGACGGCTCTGTTCCCCAGGGCCCAGAGAAGCAGTCTTGGGGTAGAGTGACGTATTTGGCTGGTCACTTACTCCACAAATATTTATTGAGCATCTACTATGCACCAGGCATCTGGTCCGTTGGGACATAGAGGGCCGGTTGCCTGTAACATCTTCATCTTCTAGAGTTTAGACCCCTCTAGGGGAGCTGCCTGAGTTGAAAGAAAGGCTGTGTGGGAGCTGACAGGTGGAGCTCCAATGTAGGGAAAGCAGGGGGTCTTCCTGGAATAGAACTTGTCTGCTGAAGGCTTTGGGGAAGCTCAGTTTGTAAGAGGGAGGAGGGTGTGACCTCCATGCCAGACCAAAGGGACGCTGGGAAAAGAGGGCTGCCTCCCTGACTACATTTTGACATTTTGCTTAGTTCTTGGAGACTAAATTACTTAGAAGTAAGAGGCACCTCTGGAGATTAGACAGATTTGTGGTGGAATCCCATCTGACTCCTCCTGCTGTGTGACGTTGGCAAGCCAGACCACCTCTCTGATCCTTCATGTTCTCTCCTGTAGAGTGGAGATAATTAGAGCTTGCTGGGATGGTGATGAGCAGGAAAGCTGGGTATCCATGCGAGCAGCTGACTGCGGTACCTCAGGCCACACAGACCCCTTACTAAGGGAGTGAGTCCCACAAGGCCTGCAGCCTGTCCCCTGTTGTCTGTGAGCATGGGCCCATCTCCAGCATCTCCAGCCAGAGACTGGTCTGATGTGGCAATGCACCTGCTGGGCCAGGAGGCTTTGGTACAGCCCCTGGTTAGTAGCCGGGGAGGTGGCAGGGGCGGGGTGGTGGCTTGAGTGCCAAGATGGAACAAACCATCCTGCCCTGTCCAGCTGCCCAGGGGACAAAGAGAAGGTCATTCCATTGAGAGGAGCAGCTGTCAGTCCTGGCCTGGTACTCTCTCTCCCACGTGGGTGTGGTTCTCCTAGCTGCCAGCCTTGTGATGGACAGGGCTGGCTCTCTGCACCCTCCTCCTGAGGACTGGCCCGCACCACTGTCCCATGTCGTCAGTCCATCCCATGAGCTGGCAGACTGGAATCTGTGCTCCCAGAGACCCTCTGCTGTCCCATTGGAGGCAGGGGGTTGACTCCACATGCCTGACCTCCTCCTCTGCCACTAGGCTCCGGAAGCCCTGCCTGAGATTCGTCACACATTCCCGTGGGCCACTGCATTTTTATTTTTAGGATTTATTGAGCACTTCCATGTGGCCCAGGGTCGTCTCAAGTGTCCTCCTCTCCAGGCAACCTGGGTGGTTGATGTCTCTTGGGAAGATAGACACGTGAAGTGGCTGCCCAAGGCCACAGGGCTGGAAGGGGTGGGTTAGGAACGGAATCTGCCCCTTGGCTCTAGAGCTCCCTCAAGTCAGGAAGGACTCAGACCTGCTGCCAGGTCCCTGTCTGGCAGAGGAAGAGACAGCTGGGTGGAAAGACTATCACCAGCCAGTAAGAGGCAGAGCCACCAGCCAGTAAGAGGCAGAGCCCAGGTTTGACCCACGCCTGTAAACTGAGTCTCTAGGCTGTGTGGGAGAATCAGCTCAGCCGTCCTTAGGCCCTGGCAAACCTTGGCAAGGGGTGGAACCTTGTGGGTGCACCGACCTGGTTATCAGAGAGGTTGTTGGCCAGGCTGCCCAGGGGCTACGTACAAGCAAGTCCAAATGGGCCCATTCAGCCACTCCGCTCACTGTTGATTGGCACTAACTGGCCAATCACAGCCCACTCTTGTTGGCCACAGGAATCTATTTAATCTAAATCGGGCTCACTAGTCCCAACACTGGAATTTTTTTAACCTGAGACTTGAAGGTTAGGTTCTGAGACCGAAAATGAGACGCTCAGGCCAGAGGTAAAAATGCCTCCATTGTTTGAAAATGCAGTGCAGACAGCAGTTAAGGCTGCTTTCAGCACATCTGGAATCCTAACGATTCCAGGCTGAGTCAGGGGGATGGTGAGTTCCAGGCCAGCCCGGGCTATGTATTGAGACCTGTCTTAGAGAGGGAAAGGGCAGCATTCACTTCTGAGGCCCGATGAATCTGACCCCCAGCGGTCTGGTAAACGAAGGTATACTTTTCTCATATGGCACTAGGTGAAGAACAAGTCATAGGCATTGCTTTGCCACCCCACAAGGTCGGAGTTGGGATTTTGTGATTGAATCAGAGGGTGGAGTCAACACTCAGCTGGCCAGCATTAGCCATAGAGGTTTTGGAGGACCGAGATAGGAGGGCACAGGACGAGGTAGTGAAGGGCTTAGAAAGATGTGTGGTTTTTTTTTCCCGATACAGAAGTGTGGAGAGGCAGGGTCAGCTGATCGTTCCTATGTCGCTCTTTGGATCTATCAGGTTTTTATTCTAATATCTGACTCCCAAGTCTTATTTAATAATAGAACATTATAAGTAAACACTTCAGGAACGGAGCGTTCTATATCTGGATCTACAGGCAGCAGGAAGTGAGAAATACTGGGCCCGGCTTTTGAAAATCCCAAAGCCCACCTCCAGTGACACATTTCTTCTAACAAGGCCACACTTCCTAATCCTTTCAAACAGTGCCACTCCGCGGTGACCAAGCCTTCACATCTAGGAGCCTATGGGTGCCGTTCTCGTTCAAACCCCCACAGTGTGAAAGGTGGAAGCCCAGGCTGCCTGACGACAGAGGACACATCTTGTGCTGGGTGTCAGAGGACAGCAATGACTTCGAGGGACCCAGAGGCCCTTCCACCCTGGGCGAAGGCAGGAGACAGGCCTGCTCAGTTTGGTGAGACTGTGTAGCCTCTGTACAAGGCAGCTGGCTCCGTGACTGCCATGGTGGACTCTGGAATCTGATAACCTGGGATAAAGTTCTGGCCAATAATCACTCCCCTTTCTGTAGATTCAAGATCGTGGGAAGTCACATCGTAACATGCTTGGTACCGTGTCTGGAATGGGAGGGAGAAAATGTACAATCAATAGTTTTATTTTAAATTCTACATTTGTCATTTTGTGCATGTGTATGAATGTGCACATGCATGCCATGGTGAAGTGTGATCCTAATTGTCTTATCAATAAAAACCAGGAGTCAGGTATCAGGGTAAAAATTGAGAGAGCAGAGAAGCAAAGGAGCAGCCACAGTCACTTCTTACCTCTCCAAATCCTCCAACCAAAAGAGCCGAGATCCTGTCTGTGCTCCATCTTATCACTTCCTGTCTCGGCCCAGCATTATCACTTTCTGTCTCCTGTTTTAAATAGACCTCCAGACCTCTGTGATCAGCTAGTGGCTAGCTCCATCCTCTGATCTCCAGGCTAGCTTTATTTGTCAGAACACAACCAAAATATCACACAAGACCATGGTGTATGTGTGGAGGTCAGAGGACAACTTTCAGGAGTCAGTTTTCTCCTTCCACAGTGTGGACTGTGGGGAACAAACCCAGGTCGTAAGTGGCAAGCTCCTTTACTGTCTGAACCATTTCACTGGGCCCCCATCCTTTTGTTTTTATTCATTTTTAAAACATGTGCGTTGCCAGGCAGTGGTGGCACACGCCTTTAATCCCAGCACTCAGGAGGCAGAGGCAGGAGGATCTCTGAGTTCAAGGCCAGCCTGGTGGTCTACAGAATGAGTTCCTGGACAGCTAGGGCTACACAGAGAAACCCTGTCTCAAAAAACTAAAAAACAAAACAATAACACGTGTGTTGAGGAAACAAAACACAAGAAGCAGAGAACGAAGTGATCTGGCCACAGGCTGCTGGGCCGGATGTTAACGTCTACACGCCATACATACATGGTTCCACTGAGCTAACTGACTGAGCTTCCCACACAGTGACCACTCATCAGTTCCAAACTCCACATGACAGGACTGTTTTGATGACCCAGGGTATACCAGGCCATTTCCGATAAGATAGCCATTTAATGTTACTGTCATCTCAGGAAATGTTGGCAAAAAGATAAAAGAAAAAAAAATCAGAATCCCTCAGGCCCAACACACTGGCCCTGCCTTCCTCCATGTCACAGGCCAGACATCCCAGGCCTCTGGAGTGAGGCTGGATAAGGGCAGGGTGAGGGCTTCTCAGACAGATATTCTTTGTGTTTTCTCCCCACAGAGACAGGTGGCCCTCACCACTGTGACTGACGTTCCCAGAAATGCTGCAGGGCTGCCCAAGGTTGCCCAAGCCTAGTTTAGGGCCTCCTGACATTCCTTTCCAATGTCACAAACATCCAACTCAAGCTCAAGGTCCCCAGTGTTCACCCTGCCAGCAAAGTCACCTCTGCCAGTCAGAAACCTGGGCAATGCCTTCGATGACCTCTTTTCCCTCACTCTGCACCTGGGTTATTACCATCCTGTGACCCCATCCCAGACACCTATCTCAGATTCATCTGCTTGTGTCAGGCAAGGCAGGTTGACTACTGTAATGAAACCCCAGATCTCAGGGCTTAACACAAGTCCATTGAATGGAGCTGGCGGCCTCTGTTCCACACAGTCAGCCAGCAACCCTGGGTCCTCCCGGCTCTACCCTGAGGCCTTCTGGGCACTGAAATAGCCTTGCACCATAGGGCAAGCTTTTAATGGCCTGGTCAGGAAGTGCCTTTTATCACTTCTGCTCACATTCTATAGGTCAGACTAAATCACATAGCCCCGCCCACCTGCAGAGGCTCCTGGGAAATGTAGTCCAGCTGAGTGTCCCGCAGAAAGGGAGCAAGATTAACCATGGCTTTGCTTTGTCTTTCAAAAACACAGACCCACACCCGGCTTTGCAGGTAGATAGCCTGGTCCTTCCCAGTCTCTTCAGAGACGTTGTCCAAGATCCAGACCCTGGTTGTAGCATTCCTCCCCAGCTTCAACGTCCTGAACCCGGCTGAGGATCCCCTGGGGTCATCATCTTGCCTGCAGGTCAGAGCCCTTTCTAGACCAATCCCGTGTGGGCTGGTAGTGCGAACCTCCCTCTGATGCTGGGCTCCACTCCCGAGAGCCTCCCTATTTCCAGCTTAATTGGCACCCAATTCAAGTTTGATAGTGCAATAGGAAACCCCTTTATTTTTGAAGTAATTTGGCCCTGGTGCCTTTTGAAGGAGTGATGTGACTGTGACAGTGTCAGGTTTGGGAATTCTTAGAGACTTAAATTCAGGTCTTTAGCTTTTTGTTTGTTTTTATTTTGAAAAGGGTCTCCGTAGATAGCCCAGGCTAGCTTTGAGCTTTCGTGATCCTCCTGCCTCAGCTTCCTACATACTGAGATTCTAGGCATGCCCAGGAGCTGCCACTGTGAGTCTCAATACCAGGATGGAGGATTCACCTGGAGCCAGCAGGGCAGCAATAATGGGGACCCAGTGCCCTGGTAACCGCCTGGCTGCTGCCCAGGCAGCTGGCTGTAGAGGAAGAGCTTGCCCCGTGCTCCTGATTCTTAGCTTAGTGGCCCCGAATCTGAAGCAGGAGGATCACAGTCAGCAGCCTGTGTGAAGGCTGTGTGGGGTGGGAAGTGGAAAGACCAGCTAGGCACAAATTCAGAGGCACCCTTTGATCACACGCAACCTCTGTCTAGAGCAATCTCTGAGAACTAGAAAGCACCCCCTCTTTAGTGTATACCCCACCCCCATGTGCATGACCCAGGGGAAACTGAGGCCCAGTGGCAGAAGTACATGGCCTACCATGCTCTTCCCATGCATCACATCCTTGTAGAGCATGGGCAGAATGGCCATCATCTTTATCTGGTCAGCAGTGTCCGTGCGTGTGCAGGACTCCATTATGACGTTCCTTCAGAGAAGGGGCTTGAGAGCCGCAGAACTTATGAGATTTCAGCTGCTCCCCACAGCCATTTGTGTATAGTGCTGCCCTGACTGTGGCTTCTAGGTTCCCAGAGGTGCTGGAGCTTGTAGGCTGTGGGAGGTTATGAAGGGGACTTCATCTACACAGTTATGAGGAAGCTGCCGCCCACTCTGGGTGAAGATTTTCCAGTGTGGCTTCTTTGAGGTTGCCCACATCCCTGTAAGTAACCCCTTACCCATGCTCTGTAAGAAAGCCCAATAAATTCATTGAGTCCCCAGGGAGAACTTGGGTGGGACCGTACGAGAAGGGGCCACACATCATTTACATCTCAGTTCTAGCAACACTTCCTCATGTCCCCTCTTGGTCCTTTTCGGAAACCAACACCGCCCATACTGGTACTCAGCAGGGTGCCAGCCTTGAGGTAGGCTCTGGCTGTGTGGCACTGGGTAAGCCGGTTCCGCTGCCCATATCCCCATTCACTCCGCTATGCTGTGGTGATGCAATCTCCCTTGAAGCAGGATGCCTTTTGCGCAGCCCCCAGCACCCTGCTGGCTCAGTACATTCCAGCTACACGTTGGGTAAATCATCATATTAGGAAGTCTCAGGCAGCACCCGGAAGAGTCCGTCAGATTGTGGCCTGTCTGGAGCTGCAAGCATAGGCAGGGTGGGCACTGCGGAGGCATGGATGGTTCTGGAGCAGGAGAATGCCTGGCTAGGAGGGAGTGCCACAGGGTTGTTTCTGGCTTTACCTTGTTTATCAGCGTCTGGGGGAAGGCTTTGGCTCCAGTTGAGACACAGGGAGGAGGCTGCCAACAGAAGGGGCCCCCAGTTAAGCCCTGGGACAATAGCCTCTCCCAGCCTTTGTGGAGCCAGATTCCTGCTGTCCAAACCACCCCACTTCCTGTTCCCGACCTGCTAGGAGCTGCAGGAGGCACCTTTATCCCCTGGTTATTAGCTAGGGGGGAGGGCTTATTTACCCCAGCCTTGGGCCAGCACAGGCTCATGGTCCTGACAGGCTTGGGTTTGGGTTTACTGAGGTGAGCAAAGTCCCCACAGGTCTCTCTGTGGCCTTAGGTATTCAAACCTGACACTGGCATTGTATGCACTTCAAATTCAAATGAAGTTTAAGAGTAAGTCTGAAATTGACTTTCCTCCATGGCCAAGAGCCCACATTAAAGGAGAGGTCTGTCTGTCCACACGTGTAGTGAGGGATTTTCCCTTGCTTAGTTAGTATCTGAGGCAGTCTCATCCAGCCCCACCCATTGTCCTTACACAACTGATGAAGATAATGCTTGTTCCCAGGGGAACCAAATGACCAGCTCGGGGCTGCATAGGCCTCCTCACCTGAGTCCCACCATTTTCTTTCTTTTTCTTTTCTCATGCTGAGGATGAAACCTAAAGCCCTGGCCCAGGCTAGGCAAGTGCCACACCCCTAACCCCAGTCCAATTTTTAAGGTCCTGCACATAAGAAACTTGATTTGTCAAAACAAAACACAACACCACTTTTGTTGAGGTGGGAAACAGATGTGAGGGTCTATGGGTTTTTTTCCTAGGGTTTGCAGAATGGAAGTAAATATTTGGGCCGGTGGGATGGCACAGAGATAAAGGTGCTTGCCCCATACAGGCTGGCGGCCTGAGTTCAACCCCCAGAATACACACGAAGGTGGAAGAAAGAACTGACTTCTCAAAGTTGAACTGACTTTTCAAAGTTGTCCTCTGACCTCCGGAGACCCATGGGCCCCCATCACAAAATAATACTTTTAAGTTTTTTTTTTTTTTTTTTTTTAAGAATCAAATTCTAAAATATAACCCCATGTTGGTAATTGAGAAAGGCTATTTTGCTTAATCTGCCTGGCTTTAAATTTGCAGGCTTCCAACGTCTTAAAAGTTATTATTCTTTTAAGAGGATAATTGATCTTGGTTCTTAACTTTTTTGGAAGCTGTTTGGCAAAAGACCTGGTATTTTTATACCTGGGCTATGAGGATTATAGTTAGCTGCTGGCCAGAATGGCAGTTGCTGCCTACAGCACATGGGTGCAGCCCTTGACCCCATCCCTAGGCACCTGTCAGTGCTGTGCTAGGGACTTTGGGGCCTGAGGTAGCCCAGGCCAATTCTGAAGCAGGAGCATCACTACAAGTTGAAGGCTAGCTTGAACTACAGAGTAAGGAAAGGCCTTGTCTCAACACAAAGACAAACACAAGAAGAAATTAAGGAAAAGGATCCAGGGCCATCTTTTTCAAGCCTTAAAGCTCAGTGTCTGGACCTAGAAATCTCCCCGTGGGCTGAGTTCTAGAAACCTTTCCACAGGCTCACGGAACATTCAGGGTGGGTTGTGTGTGGTCAAAAGATTAGGGACCACTATAGTACTATTCAGATAGATCGATAAGTAGGAATTCATTCAAGAGCCAGGTGTGGGGCTGAAAAGAGAGCTCAGGAATTAGGAGCCTTGTCTGCCTTCCAGAGGATATGGGTTCAATACTCAGGACCCCATCTTGGCTCAAAACCAACTGTAATTCTGAAGCAAGATCCTAATTAGTCTTAACAATTGAAACTCGGAGTCAAATATCAAGGGTGAAAACTGAAAGAGCAGAGAAGCAGAGCAGCCACCAGTAACTTCTTACCTCTCTGGATCCTCAGACCAAATGGGGAGTAGGATCCTGTCTCTACAAATTCTTACACTGAATGGGGCCAAGATCCTGTCTCCACTGCCTTATATTCCTGTCTCCACTTCCCTAGTGCTGAGATCAAAGGCTTGAGCCTCCCATGTGCTGGAATCAAAGTTGTGATCCTCCCAAGCGCTAGGATCAAAGACTTGAGCCTCCCATGTGCTGGAATCAAAGTTGTGATCCTCCCAAGTGCTGGGATCAAAGGCTTGAGCCTCCCATGTGCTGGGATCAAAGGCATGCAGCATCACCACCCAGCTCTGTTTCTCTTTTAGACTGGATCAATCTCATGTAGCCTAGGGTGGCCTTGAACTCCTGATCTTCCTGCTTCCTCCTCCCAAGTGCTGGAATTAAAGGAGTGTGCCTCCACTGCCTGTCCCCTATGGTTAACTAGTAGCTAGCTCTGCCCTCTGATCTCCAGGCAAGCTTTATTTGTCAGAACACAAACAAAATATCATACAACATAGTTCTAGTTCCAGGCAATCCAATGCCTTCTCTGGCCTCCTTGGCCACTGGGTATGTGTGTGGTACACAGACATACATGCAGAAGAAACACCTATAGTAATATAGAATGACCTAGTATTATTCAGCAACACAACCGCAATGGGATGTCTTTTCTGTGGAGAAAAGTGAATGGAGTTTGTACACTCAGAAAAAGTTGCCTGAAAGACACAAAAGACAGACTAGGTGGTGAGTGGGGAGGGAGACTCCAGCAGAGAGAAGAGTCTGATTTCACCAGACTCCTTCTCCATCACCCATAGTTTGGCTAACTATACACAGGCCTTAGTTTCCCATTTAAAAAGTCAGTTGGGACTGGAGAGATGGCTCAGGAGTTAAGAGCACTGGCTACTCTTCCAGAGGACCCAGGTTTGGTTCCCAGCACCCCCATGGTAGCTCACAAACATCTGTAACTGCAGGTCCAGGGGATCAGATGCCCTCTTCGAGCATCTGCAGATACTGCACTCACACGGCACACAGGCATGCATGCAAGTCAAACATTCATACATGTAAAGCAAAACTTTTAAAATTCTATGTATGTATTTGTTTGTTTGTTTCATCCCAACCAAAGTTCCCCCTCCTTCCACTCTTCTCCATTTCTCCTGGCAACTTTCCCTCTACCCTCCCCCATCCATTCCTCCTCCACTGTTTCTCTTCAGATACAGGCAGGCCTCCCATGGATATCAGCCAGCCTGGTATATCAAGTTGCAGTGAGACTAGGCACCTCCTTTTCTATTAAGGCTGGATGGGGCAATCCTGAAGGAGGAATGGGTCCCCAGAGCAGGTGACAGAGTCAGAGACAGCCCCTGCTCTCACGGTTAGGAGTCTCACAAGAAGATCACGTTACACAACTGTAACATATATACAGAGGGCCTAGCTCAGTCCCATGGAGGCTCCCTGGTTGTCAGTTCAGTCTCTGTGAGCCTCTATGAGTCCAGGTTAATTGGTTCTATGGATTTTCTTGTGGTGTCCTTGACCCCTCTGTCTCCTACAATCCTTCCTCCTCCTCTTCTATAGGATTCTCCAAGTTCCACCTAATGTTAGGCTGTGGGTCTCTGCATCTGTTCCCATCAGTTGCTGGGTGAAGCCTCTGTGATGATAATTGGGCTAGGCACCAATCTATGAGTATAGCAGAATATCATTAGGAATAATCTCATTCATTCATTCATTCATTCATTCATTCATTCATTGCAGTCATGTTTGGCTCTATCCTAGGTCTCTGGGGTGTCCTGTCTCTGGGTCCTGGCCCTCAGGGGTGAGCTTCCTCTCAGGGTATGAGTCTTCAGCTGGACCAGTCATTAGTTAGTCACCCCCACAATGTCTGTGCCATCTTTACTCCAGCACGTCTTGCAGGCAGGACAAATTGTAGACCAAAGGTTTTATGGCTGGGTTCGTGTCCCAATCCCTCCACTGGACGTCTTGCCTGGTTACAGGAGATAGCCAGTTCAGGCTCTGTATCAACCAATTGCTAGGAGTTTTATAAGCCTAGAGGGTCACCCCATAGATTTTTGGGAGTTTCCATTGCTCTAGGTTTCTAGCTCATCCTAGGATTGTCCCCTATTCCAGTTGTCTCTCCCAGTACTCTCTCCCTCCATCCTCCCACTACCTGATGCCCCCTGTTCCCATCCTCATTCCCCCTTCTATACCCCCCTGTCCACTGGCAAGTCCATTCTATTTCCCTGTCACAGTGAGATTCATGCACCCCGCCCCCTGAGCCCTCCTTGTTACTTAGCTTCTTTGGTTCTGTGAGTTATAGCATGTTTCTCCTTTGCTTTATGGCTAATATCTACTTATGAGTGAGTACATATCATGTTTGTCTTTCTGGGTCTGGGTTACCTCACTCAAGATGATCTTTTTTAGTTCTACCCATTTACCAGCAAATTTCCTAACATCATTGTTTTTAATAGCTGAGTAATATTTGATTGTGTAAATGTACCACAATTTCTTTATCCGTTCTTCGGTTTAGAGACATCTAGGTTGTTTCCAGTTTCTGAAACTGGAAATAATAGAAAAAACTATTATGAATAAAGCTGCTATGAACATAGTTGTGCAAATGTCCCTGTGGTACTATGGAGCATCCTTTGGGTATATGCCAAGAGTGGTATAGCTGGGTCTTGAGGTAGATTGATTCCCAATTTCTTGAGAAACCACCAGTAATGGAGGAGTGTTCCCCTTGCTCTACATCCTCTCCAGCATGAGCTGTTGTGGGCCCTGGTCCCCCACTGTGAGTGGCTGCCACCTAGCTTGCCAACCTTGATCAGATGTCCTCCCTATGCAGATTCCCTGCTGGTTTCCTTCTTCCTGAATGCTCACCAGAGGTTCTTTGTTTGGGTATCCTGCATTTGGTGTAAACAGCTTAGATGCAAAAATGTAGAACATTGGGTAGTGAACTTCTGCCCTCCAGCGATCCTCCATTGTGCTGTAAGCCTGTATTTAAGGTTTCCTCCCTCTTTCAATAAATGGCATTCGGCATTTGGCACTCTGCTGTGGCGAATGACTCGCTGTCTCTTGTCTCTTATTTTTTAATCCACAGCCCCTCGCTCGGACATGGTGAATGGGTGGCGGTAGCGTGGGCGTTACCGCAACAAGCTGTCACTTGTGTGCAAGCATCTTTAGGCATCACACTCACATGGTGCATATGCATATGTGCAGATCAAACACTCATACACATAAAGCAAAATCTTTTAAAAGGAAAACAAAACATCAAACCATTATTTACCCAAGAGAAGTTTATGTCCACACAGGAGCTTAAACAGGAATGTTCCCTGCAGCATTTTTCATTGTTCATAACAATGCCCTACTGGGAAGCAAGCTCACATACTCATCACCCAATGAAGGAGTCACAGAGTGTGTGGTCCCTCCTGGGGTGTACTGGTACTTCTCCATTACAGGGTGAACTATGACTGTGCTAAGTGATTGAAGGCAGATACAGAGGCCCACATGACTAGGAATGTCAGATACAAGCCAGTCTGCCGACAAAGAGCCAATTAGTGATTGGTATCCAATGATGGGAGTAACCACCAGCCAATACTGAGTTTCTTTTTGAGGGTAAAAATATTTTAAAATTAGGTAGTTGTGTGTTGTGGGATAATCTGTGAAGATGTGTCTCTGCCAAGGCACCTTCTCATTGATTGGTTTAATAAAGAGCTGAACAGCCAATAGCTAGGCAGGAGAGGTGGGACTTCCAGAAAGAGATAGGAACTCTGGGAAGAAGAGAGGCAGGATTCACCAGTGAGATGGGGAGCAAGTTGTGCTTACAGTATGAAGGAGAGGTAATGAAAAACATGGCAGCACATAGATTAATATAAATAGGTTAACTTAAGTTTTAAGATCTAGTTGGGAACAAGCTTAAGCTATGGCCAAGATTTTATAATTAATAAGAAGACTCTGTGTCATTATTTGGGAGCTAGCAGTCCAAAGAAAGATCTGCTACAGTTGTGCATGACTTTGAAGATAGGCTAAATGCCAGTGAATGTCCTGAAAGTCTTGGAATTATATACATTTTTGTAGAAAGTCAGATTCATAGGGTGTGACTCATTGTGCTGGCTAGTCTTATGTCAACTTGACACACGAACTAGAGTCATCTCAAGGAGAGAACCTCAATGGAGAAGATGCCTCCATAAGACCCAGCTGTGAGGCATTTTCTTAGTTAGTGACTGATGTGGAAGGGCATAGCCCATTATATTATAGTTCCATCCCTGGGCTGGTGGTCCTGGGTTCTGTAAGAAAGCAGGCAGAGCAAGCTAGAGGAAACAAACCAGTAACAGCACACCCTTCATCAGCTCCCACCTCCAGGTTCCTGCCCTGTTTGAGTTCCTGTCCTGACATCCTTTGGTGATAAACAGTGATGTGGAAGTATAATCCAAATGAACCCTTTCCTACTCACCTTAGTTTTTGGTCATGACTTTTCATGGAAGGAATAGAAACCCTAACTAAGATACTTATATCCCAGTAAATCAGGTCTTTTATTCTAAAAAGATTTATTTTTATTTTATTTATGTGTGTGTCTGTGTAGATATGTGTATGAGTGTGCAGTTGACCTCAGAGGCCAGAAAAGGACATTGGATTCCTTGGAATTAGAGTTATGGGCAGTTGTGACCCACCATGTGGATACTGGGAACTGGACCCAAGTCCTCTGGAAGAGCAGCCAGTGCTCTTAACCTCTGAGTCACCTCTCCAAGCCAAAGCAGTTACTTTAAAACGTTGTTACTATATGTATTGGGTTTTGACTGTGGCAGCAAAGTCCCAGACCCCAGGTGGCTTAAAACAGCAAGCTGGGGAAGATTGTAAGAGCCGGAGAAACAGACTTTCCTGTAACATTTGTCTCCTAGAAATGGTAGTAGCAACACCCATGAAAGCTCACCAAGATGACTGCTGAGCAAGGACGACACCAATAAGCATGTTATCATGGACCAGGCAAAGCTCCTGAGGCCTCAGCCCTCGACAAGGAACTACAGCAACTAAGGAAGGCTGAGTGGGAGGAACAGACTTCCCCAACTGGTTATTCAATACCAAATGGCAAGCCCCGAAAACATACATACGAGTAACATACAGACTGAGCAGGCTGTATTTATGTATTTAGGAATACACACACACACACACACACACACACACACACACACACACGCCAGTTGAAAAGAGGCTATGGATTTGAAAGAGCAAGAAGGAGGTATAGGAAGGTTTAAAGGAAAAAAGAAAGGGAAGGATGAAATGATGTAATTATATTATAATCTAAAAAAACACAAACAATCACAACAAAACCGAACAGGTCTCAGAGTGCTGGAGTCTGAGGAACACTGCTAGGCTCATCAGGACAGAGTCTCCTGCTAGCCCAGGGTAACCCCTTTCTTGCGTCCTGTTGCATCTAATGGTGATGACCCTTGACATCCCTTAGCCTATAGAATCATCTCAGAACCTTCCTGTGTGTGTTGATCACTAACTCCATGTTGTCTTTTCATAAGAACAATCCTCATGATGGGCCAGTGCCCATCCTGATGACCTCATCTGAACCTGAGAAAATCTGCAAAAACTCCATTCCCATACAAGGTCATATTCACAAGTGGAGGCAAAACTTGATTGTTTCTGTGTGCCAGATGTAGACGTGGTCTCTTCTGTAGCACAAGTGGACCTAGAATTTGTGGCAATCCTCCTGCCTCAACCTCCCAAGTGCTAGGATGATGGTTGTGAGCCCCTCTTCTCGACACTTCCATGTTAATCTTTCTAATAAAAGGACTTGCCTGCCTGGCCGGAGAGAGAAGCTCCATGCAGAGAACTGCTCGCCTGCTGGCAAGTGTGGTCAGTGTGGAAAGGGACTGGGCTACAGCGTGGCTTCCTGGAGGAGCACCAGAGAGATGGTCTTCTTGTGAGATGACTACAGGAACGGAGCCTCTACAGTGAGCACACCATCACAGGAGGCATGCCAGGATGAAACTCCATGATTTTCTTGTCTTACGAGACTGAGAGAATTAGGACACGCAGAGACTGGGGAGGAGAGGAAGGAAGAGCATGCCAGGGATTGGCAGCAGCAGAGGCTTGAAAGATAAGAAGCCAGGATGCATGCTTGGGAAGGTCTGAGGGGGTGAGCATTGAGGGTCTGGGAAGAGCTTAGGCCCGTAGTCCTCACCAGAGCCCAGTGAGCTGTGCCCTGTTAAACCAAGGCGAGAGAGGCACCTTGGAGCCCAGAGCTGCCTGTCTTGCCCTGAAGCCCTAAGGCTACTGTGCTGGGGAGCCACTGTAGGGAGAGGCACAAGGCCTGGAGCCCCAAGGAAGGAACAAGAGCAGAGTGGATGTCTGGCTGCCCAGAAGCACAAAGGCCCCAGGAGGCCTGGCAGGACCAGGCTCCCTGAAGATGAATCCCCCGACAGGGTCCCACAGCCTGGATCCAACAAGCCTTTCTTTGCTCCAGTGCTCAGCTCAGGTTAGAATCTGGGAGCCAAGGTGGCAGCAGGGGTGGAGGGTGGGTGTGGGGGGTGGTTGTGGGGGGTGGGGGAGTGGTAATGGTGGGGGGGTCCTTTCAGTTGTTAAAACCTTCCACAAATATTTGTTCGTTGTTTTTGGCTCCTTTCCTACCATGGTGTCAGCAAACCCCGCGCTGTCTACGTGGTTCTCTTTGTTGCTTTTGGACGGGGACATGTTGGAGAGAGGACCTTTGAATCCAGGCCAAGCTGGGGTTTAGTCACTCGATCCTCTGGAAAGCTGTCGATCACTTTTCTTGTTTAAAACAAAACAAAACAAGACCCCAAAACCGAGGGACGGCAACTTGGTTCCATGGGTGAAGGTGCTTTGCTACCAAGCTGGTGGCCTGGGTTTGAGCTTCAGGGAACACAGAGCAGAAGGAGATGACTGACTCCTACGCTTGTCATCGGACCTTCTCATGGGCGCGCGCGCACGCGCGCACACACACACACACACACACACACACACACACACAATTGCAATATATACATACGTATGTAAATGAAAGGATATATACATCTGTAAACAAGGAGGGGGAGTGGACATTTACAGCAGGATGTCGAGGCATGTGTGTCCTAGAAGGGGGATCCAGTGTTTCGGCCATGCTGGCACAGGGGCTGCCTGCTCTGCTCCAGTCTACTGGGCAGCCCCTCCCCTCCATGGGCATGAAGCCCCTTACTGCCCCCTCACACCTCCTCTCAGCTTCCTTTGCTGTCCGCTCTACTCCCTAACATATGTGTGTTGAGGTGCCCTGTAGCTTGATGGTCTTTCCCTGTCTGCATGTGTGCCTGGGGGTCTCCCCCGAGATGTCCACCTGGACTCCATCCCAGATTCCAGGCCTGGGTCTCCATACCTCTTAGACACGCCCTGTGATGGTACTTTGAGTCTCCAGGGGTGCCCCCTTCCCCTGCCCAAGCCAGCCCTTCCCTCAGCTGCTCAGATAAAAATCTTGAAGTCACTTTTGATTCTGATTTTTCCTGAAAATTCCAAGGATGAGCCCTAAGCTGGGTAGGGGCACTCTAACATATTTTGTCTCTGTCTAGTCTTGACTTTTAACTACCTTGATGATTTACCACTGATTTTTGATACTGATGCCTCTTCCTCCTCCTCCTCTTCCTCCTCCTCTCCTTCCTCCTCTCCCTCCTCTTCCTCCCTCCTCCTCTTCCTTCTCTCCTTCCTCTTATTTCTCTTCCTCCTCCTCCTCATTTCCCTCCTCTTTCTTCTCTTCCTTCCCCTCTTCCTCCCTCCCTCCTCCTCCTCCTCTTCCTCCTGTTCCTTCTCTTCCCTCCTTCCCCTTGCTCTTTCCTGTGTGTGTTTTATTCAGACTATGGTCTTAATTCCAACCATACAATAGATAAAAAATCTCCCCAGATTTTCAGTGCTCGAGTGATAATTTGCACAGAACTCTGGGGCCTGGGTTCCACACAGGATTTCAAGACCAGGGCCCCTGTGACTGAGGGGTGGTAAGGGATGTGTCAGCATTCCGTGACTTGAGTTCGGCCCCTGAGTTCTCAGACCTTGGTATTGTGGTTCTCAGTGTGGTGACGTGTCAGGTGGGGCTTTTAGCAAGCAGGGTCTGGGGACACTGCGTTCAGAAGCAGTCAGGGTAGTGCTGAGGACAGCAGGTCCTCACAAGGACAAGTTCATCTCCCAAGCCACTCTGTGGCTTCCCCTTTCCTCTCATGTGTGGGTTTGCAGTTCTCACACATCTGCCTGGCCACCAGGCCCTTCCAGAGGTTACCCCAGTGGGACTGTCAGATCTTGGACTGTCAGCCTCCAAAACTGTGAACTCGGTGAACCTGTCTCTTTATAATGCTAGCCCACTGTGCTGGCTCATTTTTATGTGGATTTACACAAGGCAGAGTCATCTGAGAGGAGAGACTTCAATTGGGAAAATGCTCAGTAAGATCAAGCTGTAGGCAAGCCTGTAGGGCATTTTCTCATATAGTAATTGATGTGGGGTGGCCCAGCTCATTGTGGGTGGTGCCACCGCTGGGTTGGTGGTCTTGGGTTCTGTAAGAAAGCAGGCTGAGCAAACCATAAGGAGCAAGCCAGTAAGCAGCATGCCTCTGTGACCTCTCCATCAGCTCCAGCCTCTAGGTTTCTGCCCTCTTTGAGTTCCTGCCCTGACTGCCTTCAGTGGTGAACTGTGATATAGACGTGTAAGCCAAATAAACCCTTTCCTCCCTGGTGCTTTTGGTTGTGGTGTTGATTACAGCAATAGAACCCCTAACTAAGCATCTTGTTACAGTAACCCAGAACAGGCCAATACGTAAGGTCCTGTGGTAGCCCTTTCAGCCAGTGTTTTGGTTGCCACATGCCTGGTACAGCATTAGGAACTGAACACGTGGTTCATGACGTTCAGTGAGGTGGGCAGAGCAGCCAGTGTATGTTCCTAGGGAGGGAGAAGGCAGTGAGTGACCTCAGCCTTGGCTGTGAACAGCTAGGTGCTGTAGGATGCCCGCAGCTGTGCCCTGGGGCTAAAAAGCAGCTAAACCCAAGACCACGTCCCTGCCCTCCCCTCACCCTTCTCAAGGCCGAGGACAGCCTAGAGGAGTCGGGAGACCAAAACAGTGGTTGTTTTTCCATCCTGAGCCCCAGGCTGTTTCCATCACCAAACAGTGCCCAGAGTTACAGCGAGCCCCATGGTCAATGTGTGGGCCACCACAGAGGAGAAGTTGGCTCCTGCCTGACTGGGTCTCTAAGCAACACCACCACACAGGCACTCAGGGCATGGAGGTGCTGCCAAGCCTCAGCTCCCACCTTTGATTTGGCGTCTAGTGTTTCCACTGGCACTTTATGTCCCGTTCTCAGCACAGCGACTCTTCCAAACTTCCTTCCAAAGCCTTGGGACACAGGAGGCAGGCCAAGGGAGAAGCAGGGAGAAGATTCCCCAGCCATCTGCAGAATCTGCAGACCAATAAGGAACTCGGGTGCTAGTCCCCAGGCATGGCTCCACGTCCTGCCTCTCTTGTTCACTGTCTGTGCTTCGGGTTGCTTAACTGTCCTCTGGGTGTGTTACATTACCCACCTTGCAGTGCTGTGACGAGGGCTGAACCCAGGCTCACAGGATCGGAATGTGCAGACCCAGGATCAAGGGTTGACTCTGCCGTTTATTGATTGTGTGGCCTTAGGTGGGTCCCATACCGTCTGTGACGTCTGGTTTGACCGAGTCTTTTCAGTCCATGATGCCCCCCTCCTCACTCTGTCCTCCTGACTCAACAGCCCCTCTTGGCATGTTTATCATGCCGGAAGGCCAGGAGACCTGGTGGCACCGTCTCGCTTCCCTTTTGTGTGTACTTACTGAGAAGTGGCTGAGTTTCCGTCCCCGAGAGAGATCTGGAGAAGACCGCAGTACCTTGGAGACCCCAAAGATCAGCAGTGTGCCATCCACGTCTCTGGCTCCTCTCCATCCTTAGGCTGTGGCTCAGGAGGTCACAGGGCACACCTTAAACTGAGATAGAAGAGCTTGCTTGAAGTCACTCAGGGAATTAACTGATTCAGAAGTCTGGCCCTCCGCCTTCCCCGCTTCTGTTTTGATGGGATTTTGGTTAAGAGGATGGAGCAGGCATGGGAGAGGAAGGACAACATGGCTCTATGGGTAAAGGTGCTTGCCAACAGCCTGGAACCGTCAGTCTGATCCCCAGCATCTGCGTAAAGATGAGTGGAAAGAAGTGACTCCAAATGGTTGTCTTTTGACTCCATATATATGTCATGGCATGACCTTCTCCCCCATCACACACACATTACCACCACCACACCACACCACACCACACCACACCACACCAGACCACACCACACCACCACCTCCATCACCACACCACCACACCACCCCACCTCCTCCACCACCACACCACCCCACCACCCCACCTCCTCCACCACCACCACCACCCCATCACCACCACCACACCACCACCCCACTACCACCCCACCACCACATACCACCTCCATCACCACACCACCACCATACCACCACCACATACCACCTCCATCACCACACCACCACCACTATCACCACCACCACCATCACTACCACCACTATCACCACCACCACCATCACCACACCACATCACCATCACCACATCACACCACCACCACCATTACCACTACCACCACACCACCATCACCTCCATCACCACCACCACCTCCATCACCACCACCACCACCACCTCCACCACCTCCATCACCACCACCACCACCACCACATACCACCTCCATCACCACACCACCACCATCACCACACCACACTAACACATACCACCTCCATCACCACACCACCACCACACTACCACATCACACCACCACCACCATCACCACACCACACCACCACCACCATTACCACTAACACCACACCACCAACACCATCACCACCACCACACTACCACCACCACACCACCACCACCCTCACCATCATTTTTAATTTAAAAGAAGACAGGAGGATGGTGGCATTTGGTAGCTGGGGTGACAGGAAGGATCAGATCGGCTTAGTGGTCAGCAACGAGGTCAGAGTGGCTGAAACCAAGTCTTTCTTACAGTGTGGGGGGCAGGTGGAGGAGACAGGGTGCTGGAGGTCTTAGCCTGAGGCAACACAAGTGTCACCTGCACCTCTGGCCAACCCTGAGCTCTCAGCTGGGGACGTGTTTACTGCTCTAGAGGTGGTGGGACCTGGGAGAATGGAGTCAATAAATGAGACAGACTAACATCTCATACAATAGCCAACTTAATCAGAACAGCAGACAGTTTATACTCTGAGGATTAAAAAGAATGGCATGAGTAAGGTGTGCCGTCACAAAGGCGAGGCATACACGGCAAAAACATGGTTTTCCGTAGAGGCATACAAACAAATGACAATTGCCAATTATAGCCAATAATCCAATTCACTCCTATCTGCTATACGGGGGGTGGGAGGGCATGAAAACACATTTCAAAAACAATACTGAGTTTTGAAGAAACTGAAGTCACAAGACTTTTGTTTTGTTTTCTTGGAGTTTCTCGTAAGCACTCAGACTTCTACTCACACAGCTCCATTCCTGGACTGTGTTCAGACAGAGACATACAGAGGAGTTGGGAACCTCTGTGACTCCTGGAGCATAGCGCCTTGATGAGTGAGTCTTGGAGGTGGGGGAGGTGGGGCTGACTGCTCAGGTGCTCTGGGGCCTTGAGCTAGCCTGGGCTACCAGAGAAAGTTTCTGGGAGATATAGGGTCTCATCTGGATCTGAAAATGAAGACTGGAGACAGCCAGGTGGGAGGGAGCAGGGAACAGTGTGGGTCAGAGCTCTGAGGAGCATGAGGAGACATGGCGGGCCAGGGTGGGGTCCAGAGAGAAGGGGACTAGCTTTGGGCCAGAGGAATGGTTTGTTTCGTCTTCCTCAGGATGGGAGCTGATGTTGCCTGAAGGAGTGTCTTTACTTACTTTTCCATTGCTAAGACACCATGACCAAGGCAACTTGCAAAAGGAAGTTTAATTGGGGCTTATGTTTCCAGAGGATTAGAGTTTATCATGGCAGAATGACATGGCGGCCAGTGACTGGAGCAGCAGCTGAGAGCTCATGTCTTGAGCAAGCAGGAGGCAGAGAGCACACTGGGAATGGCAGGAGTCCTGTGAAACCTCAAGCCTGTCCCCAGTGTCACACTTCCTCCAACAGGACCATACCTCCTAATCCCTCCCAAACTGTTCCAGCAACTGAGGACCAAATATTCAAACATATGAGCCTGTGGGGGCATTCTTATTCAAACTAACACATTCCACTCCCTGGGCCCTCTAGGATCCTGGTGACATCATAATGCAAAATATATTTAGGCCAACTTCAAAAGTCCCCTTATTCTTTCAATCTCAACACTTTTAAAAAGTCCAAAGTCCTGCTGAGACTCAAGACAATTTCTTAGCTGTAACCTCTATAAAATGAAAAAGAGAAGAATATACATTGCCATCCCACAATGGAGGAATGAGGGGCATAGTGAGGAAATATGGACCAAAGCAAGATTGAAAACCGGCAGGGCAAATGCCGGATCCTGTAGCTCCCTGTCTGATGTCATAGGCTTAGATGGTTCCACCCTTCCAGTTTTGCTGACTGCAACATACTTTTCTCTTTTAGGCTGGTTCCACTCTCAGTCTGCAACTCTCCCTGGAAGACGCCCCTTGGCTCTGGCATCTCTAACATCCTGGGGTCTCCAGTGTAATCCTGGGTTCACTTTCACAGCTTTATGCAATGGCCTTTTAGGGCCTCCATGCAGGGACGCTCCTGCCACATGCAAAGCCAATTAAAGTGGCTTTCTTTAATTGCAGAGGAGGAGTCCACAACCCTTTCCCTTGGATATCCTACATGACTCGGAAGCTATAACCATGTGGACAACACTGCCAAGTTCAATTGCATGCCTGGGATGAGCTTGGCCCCTTTCGGTCACATTTGCAGCAGCTTTCCTTTCTTGTTGCTTTTTTAAGAGCAGAACATTTCTTAGACCTTTGGCTCTTCACAAGCTGGAAGCTTAGCTGGATGGAGTGTAGACCTGAAGCCACCCTCCCTTTATTCCAGTGAAGATCAGGCCTTCCTTTAAACTTTGTCTGTTTGTTTTGTTGTTGTTTTTCAAGACAAGGTTTCTTTGTGCAGCCCTGACTGTCCTGGAACTCGCTCTGTAGACCAGGCTGGCCTCAAACTCACAGAGATCCACCTGCCTTTGACTCCCAAGTGCTGGGATTAAAGGTGTGTTCCACTACTGCCCTGCTCTTTAACTTATCTCTTTTAGCACAAGCTTTGGCTCCAATATTAATTTTCTGATGCCCTCACTTTCTCTTCAAACTGTACACGTTGTTTTCCTTTTTGTCCCATTTTCTCTTTTTGACTGTAGACCTGCCCAAGACTGATTACTAATAACCATACTGCAGAGTCAAAATTAGTCTGTCTTGAAATCTCAAATAAAGAAATTAGCCCATTACTTTTCAGTTTAGCCTCAGGCAAGTTCTCAGGACAAAGGCAGAAAGCAGCTGCATTCTTTGGCAAAATATCACAAGAATGGTCTCTAGTCCAGTTGCTAATATTGTTTCCCTCTGAAACCTCTTAAGTTCCATGGTGCACGTGGCTCTCAGCATGACTGTCTTCCACGCTCCTACTAGGATGGTCTGTTAGGCCCCGCTGAAAGCATTTGACTGCCTTTCTAGTCCAAAGTCCCAAGCCTATAAGGGCCATTCTTAGTTAAACCACCATAAGAGGTAGTCAGTAGTGTAGACAGGAAGTGACATAGGTAGCTACTGGTGACCATACCTTTCCCACATCTAGAAAAAGTCCCCACTGGCACATAGATCAAGCAGGCCTGCAGCTTCTTCCGAGCTCTGAGTCTCTAGGCCTGAGTCCTCATCTTGGTAGAACTCCTGGGACCCTTCATCCTTAGCCTCTGGTGTGGGCAGGCCTTTGAAGGGGTTGTGGTTTTCTGGAGGTGGGCATGGTGCAGGGGTGGAGTTGTGGGGCCCAGGCTGGACCCCGAGGAGTGTTTGTGTGCTCAGTCTCCAACACTGTGGCCTCCTCCTAGGATTGCTTCAGTAGACCATCGGCCTTGGGAAGACAGGTAAGCTAGGAAAGATGCTGACGGTGACAATCGTGATGGTTGATGCTAGCAGGTGCCATTCACTGAATACTACTTGGGAAGTGCTGGGCTCTGCACTCTTAGCTGTTGATGCATTCTCTCACTAATGCACTCCTGGGTGTGACTGCTTGCTTTTGAGGCTTGAACCGAGGTCTTCTTGCATGCTAGGCAAGTGCTCTAGCACTGAGTTACACCCTGCCAATGTGCCTGAGCATTTGAGAGCTGGAGGTTACCTTTCATCCTTCTCAGATTGAGGCAACTGGGGCTGGGGGACAGGGGACTTTTTATAGAAGGTACTAAATCAGTGTGGTTGATGTATGTGGAAGACAGTGTCTGCCTTCAGATCTCCAGGAGAATTAGGTCAGCATATAACTGACTGTAAGATACCAGTGAGGGTTCAAGTCAACATCAAAGGACACTTCCAGCTCCAAATAAGGACAAGATTGCCTAAGATGCTGAAAGGACTTAGGCAGAAAAACATGCATGTGGTGGAAATAAAAGTGTGTGTGTGTGTGTGTGTGTGTGTGTGTGTGTGTGTGTGTGTGTGTACACACATGCACTTGTGTTCTGACATTCTATGGCTAGTCACACTTTTCATCCCCATTCTTGATTCCTAGCTCAACCACAGGCTGATGGGAGAAATTCTGCCACTGAAGCCTTAGTTCTCAAATGCTTTGTTATCCTGAAGGGTGTGGCAGTATGACATTGATGTAAGGATACATTTTTCTTTAAATTTATTTACTTTTATTTTATGTGTACGAGTGCTCGCCTGCACATGTGTGCACCATGTGAGTGCCTGGTGCCTGAAGAGCGCATCAGATCCCCAGAAACTGGCTCGTTTGCATCCTTGTTTTTGAGACAAAGTCTTGGTGTGTAACTCAGCGTGGACTTGAACTCATTATCCTCCTGCCTCAGTTGCCTGAATGCTGGCTTATTCCAGGTGGGTACCCCCACATCCAGGCTTTGGTTTACACCTTGAATGTTCCCCAAAGGCCTGGATGTTGATGGCTTGCTCTCTAGCTTGGTGCTGTTGGGATGTGGGATTGGGGGCTAGGGGTGGTCCTCAGATTCTTGGGAGTATATTCTTGAGAGAGACTATGGGACACTGGCCACTTCTTTTTCCCATAAGGCTCTGCCTACTGAACCCTGCTATTGTATGCCTTCTTGCCATAGACCCAAAACCACAGGGTCAACTGGCCATGAGCTGAAACCTCTACACCGTGAGCCAAAACAACACTTTTCTTTTTTATGAATGAATTATCTTGGGTGTTTTGTTACAGCAACAGAAAGCTGACAAACACACAGGTCTCAGCATGGTGCCTTCATGCCCAGGAGGGACAGGGATCTCCAGGTCGAGGTCATGACAGAAGGGGAAGCATCAGTGTGCAGAGGATTCCAGGCAGACAGTCCTGGGGGGGGCCAGTTGGGGGGGGGCAGTCTGACTTATTTATGTCCTGGAAGCCCATCAAGGTGGGTCAGAAGGAGCCACCTAACCAACACACAACACGTAGATCGGGTGGGCCACTCTCCAAGGCCTCTCAGCCTGCTGCAGGATTGGGCAGGCAAGGATCCTGACATCCATCAGCCCCTGCCTTTTGGTTGCTGTGTGAGTGGGTGGCTCCCACCTCCTCTAGCTCATTAGGTGTGAAGACCCAGGAGTCTCCAAGTCCTGGAAGTTTTCTAGTCTGGGCCTTGAGCCAGGGTCTGCATCACCTGGCAAGAAGTAAGGGCATGAAGATTGGGCTGAGACCAAGACTGGGAGACTCCTGGGTAAGTGGAAAGGTGCCCACTCCTCAGAGGTGCTCTAGGCCTCTAGAGCTCAGGGGGAGCTGGGCTAGCAGTCCAATAAGATGAGAGGTTGCCCATCAGACACTGGCTGGAAAGCCAGAGAGGTGGCCAGTTTGAGAAGATTGACAGGAAAAGGCTTGTCTGAATCTAAACCTGAGGGCAGGAAGCAGGATAAGGTCAGGATGTGGTGGGTGGATCTGGTCCTGAGAGCCTGAGCTCTCAGCCTAGTTCCTCCTCCCCTGCCCAGTTGAAAACCCAGGGGTGAAGAGCGGGAATTAGCACCCTGTGGTCACAGGCCAGAGGATCACCTTAGGATGCAAGCCAGACACCCTTTCAGGAAGGACTCACAGCGGCCATGGGTCCAGTCCAGTGTTGCCACTTGACCAGATGTGACATTGTGGTGAGTGACCTCACCTCCCTGGGGCTCAGTCTTCCGCTGTAAAATGAGTTTTAATGGCCAGAAGGATGAAAGGTTGGCTTGTTGGTTTGTTTTGATTTTTTGAGACAGGGTCTTTCTATGTAGCCCTAGCTGGCATGAGAACTGCCATGTAGACCAGGCTGGCCTCAAACTCAGAGATTTACCTGCCCCCGCCTCCCGAGTGCTGGGCTCCAAAGCATGAGTTATCACGGCTGGCATGGAGCCCTCAGCAGCCACAGGCCTGTCATCCCCGTTATCCACGTAGCCGACTGCTCTTGTAATAACTACCTCTCATCATGTGGGGACAAGGAAAGGGTTAACCTCACAGGGTTGCTAGGAAGGTTAACTGAGCTCCTGAGGAAGGAGTGCGGGGCAGAGCCTAACACACAGCGATCACGATCACGGGTGGATGTCACTGTCACTGTCTGTCACGGTTGTAGTGTTCATCCTGAAGATGATGAACAGGGGAGCACAGAGCCGGCTGAGGGGTGCAGCCAGCGGGAGGGGGCGCTCACACAGTGGACGCTCCCTCCTCCACCCTGGCGGTCCAGACCTCATCTGCAGGCACTGTTGGCTCCTCTGGAGCTGGCACCAGCCCCAGCCAGGCTGAAGAGCCAGCGTCAGGGCCACACGTGGGGCCGCACGTGCTGCTGGGAGGGCCTGCTCACATGTCCACCCATGAGGGGCCTCCTGCCTTGCAGTGGAGCTGGCCAGTCCTCGCAGGGTGTGGCCCTTCCTCCCCCTTGGTAGGCAGGGCCTCCTGGCCAATGCCTGTCTGCAGTCACCCTGTCTGCAGGCACCCTCTTCTTTCCCACTCCCCCAGACTCTTTTTAAACCAAGTCCAGATGCTCGGCTGGTCAAGTGCAGTCCCCACAGTGTCCCTTCCACCCTACAGCAGCAGCCTCCTCCCTCCCACCCTGGTCCAGCCTCACAGCTGACACCTGCTCCAGCTGCCAGGGTGACTGAGCTGAAGGTAGAACACCGGGAGAATGGATTCTGTCTGTCTAAGGAATGGCTCTGTATGGGTGGGTCCATGATGCAGTGGATAGAGGCGGGGCTCCAGGGTGGTAAGGTTAGTGTGAGGACTCCCTGGGAGAAGCAGGGAAATTAGGCACAGTGAGGGGGTTGGCAAGAGGGCTCCGTGGGTAAAGGTCTAGATCTGAGTTTGCCCCCCCGGAACTCATGTGACAGTAGAAGGAGATAGCCAGCTCTCTAAGGCTGCCCACCATGTGCATGCTGAGGCACATATGCCCCTTCCACACAATAATAACCGTAGAGACTTTTAAAAAGATAGTGATGGTGAAGACACAGGAATGTCACAGAACCAGCAAATGCTGTGACAGCCCCGTGCCCCAGACCCGGCACCCAGCAGCCTCCCCGACCCCTGCGCTTCGCGGGTCGCCTTTAAAGGAAGGTGGTTTCTCTTGTTTATTCAGGCTTCCCACCGCCATGCTGGCACATGCAGCTTTGCTGAAAGCTGTGGACATGTTCCCACTTGGGCCCAGAGTCAGTTCATTTGTACTTAAGAATGTCTTTATTTGTTAGTATTTTCTAATTCTTATTTATCTGGGGTTTTTTTCCTTTTGTGTAGGCCAAGCTGGCCTTAAACTTGTGGTGATCCTCCAGCTTCAACTCCTCAGTGTGTGGATTGCCGTAACTGACTGCAATTAATTAATTAATTAATTAAATGATTAGTTTTTGAGATAGAGTCTCACTCTCTAGCTTAGGCTGGCCTAGAACTCATGGCAACCCTCAGGTCTGGGCCTCGCAAGTGCTGAGGTTACAGATGTGAGCTTCCATACACAGCTTCTAAAAAGTGTGTGTGGGGGGAGGGGGCGGTGTGTGTGTGTGTATGTGTGTGTGATGTGAGTGTTTGTATATGTGGTGTATGTGAGTGTGTACGTGAGTGTGTGTGTATGGTGTATATGAGTGTGTATGTATGTGGTATGTGTATGTAGTATATATAAGTATGTGTGTGATATGTGTGAGTGTGTATGTGTATGATATGAGTGTATATGTGTATGGTGCATGTGTGTATGTGAGTATGTGTGTGTGTGATGTAGGTGAGTGTGTATGATGTATGTGTGTGTATGTGTGTGTGTGGTGTATGTGAGTGTATATGTATGTGTGGGAGTATGTGTGTGTATGTGTGTGTGTGTGTGTGTTGTATGTGAGCAGGCTTTTTCTTTTAGACCACCAACTAGCTCCCAAATCATGACACAGAGGCTTATTATTAGTTTTGAATGCTTGGCCTTAGCTTAGCTCTTATTTTAATCTGCTTCTCTTTATCTACATTTTGCCTTGTGGCTTTTTACTTTTCTTTTTTTTTCTGTATATTTTACTTTCCTGCTGTCTCCATGTCTGGCTGGCAGCTGCCTGGCTTCTGGCTCTGGGCATGTCTCTCTTTTTCCCTCTTGTTCTTTCCTTCTTTTTCTCCTTTGCCTAGATTTCTCTTCCTACTTATTCTCTCTGCCTGCCAGCTCTGCCTACCCAACTCTTGCCTAACTATTGGCTGCTCAGATTTTTATTAGACCAATCAGGTGCCTTGGGCAGGCAAGGTGAAACAGCAACACATCTTTACATAATTAAACAAATGCGAGCTGGGCGGCGGCGGCGGTGGTGGTGCACGCCTTTAATCCCAGTACTTGGGAGGCAGAGCCAGGAGGATCTCTGTGAGTTCGAGGCCAGCCTGGGCTACCAAATGAGTCCCAGGAAAGGCGCAAAGCTACACAGAGAAACCCTGTCTCGAAAAACCAAAACAACAACAACAACAACAAAAAACAAAAAAAAAAAACAAATGCAGCATAAACAAATGTAACACATCTTTACATCATTAACAAAGGCAGCAGAAACAAATGTAACATACTTTTACACAGTTAAAGTAATATTCTTCAGCATAAACCAATGTAACATATCTTTACATAGTTAAATATTCCACAGCACGTGTGTATGAGAGGCGCGCGCGTGTGTGTGTGTTTGTGTGTGTGGTGTACGTGACTCTGTGGGGTGTATGTGTGTGTGGAGTGTGTGAGCGTGTGTGGTGTATATGAGTGTGTGTATGTGTACGTATGTGTGTTTGTGTGTAGGTGTAGTGTATGTGAGTGTGGAGATAAGAGGCGAGCATCTGGCTCTATTATTCTCTGCCTCACCCCCTCAAGACAGAACCTTTCATGGAGCCCAGAACTAGGTTGACAGCCAATAAACCAAGCAATCCTCCTGCCTCCTACCCCAGCACAGTGCTGGTGTTACAAATATACAGAACGTCCCCCAGCCCTTTACGCACGTGCTGGGGTTTGCACACACAACCCCCCTCATACTTCAGCAAGCACTCTTACTCACTAAGCTGTCTCCCCAGGTCCTACAGCAGCTTTATTTTTATTTTTATTTTATTTTTTCTGAAACAGGATCTGGCTGTCCTAGAACTCTCTGTAGACCAGGCTGGCCTCAGACTCACAGAGATCCACTTGCCTCTGCCTCCCCAGTGTGGGATTAAAGACCTGCGCCACTGTGCCTGGTGTCTTAGTTATGGGGTCTGTTGCTGTGAAGAGACACCATGACTAAAACAATTCTTTTGCTTTGGTTTGTTTTTTGGGGGGTTTTGTTTTGTTTGTTTGTTTGGTTTTTGGTTTTTTTGAGACAGGGTTTCTCTGTGTAGCTTTGTGCCTGTCCTGGAACTCCCTCTGTAGACCAGGCTGGCCTTGAACTCACAGAGATCCACCTGGCTCTGCCTCCCGAGTACTAAAGCAATTCTTATAAAGGAAAGCATTTAATTGGGGCTGGCTTACAGTTTCGCAGGTTTACTCCATTATGGTTATGGTGAGACATGGCCACCGTGGGGTGCAGGCAGACGTGGTGCTGGAGAGGTAGCTGGGAGTTCAACACCTTGATCTGCAGGCAGCAGGAAGTGAACTGAACACCACGCTGGGTGTGGCTTGAGCATACATGAGACCTCAAAGCCTGCCCTTACAGTGACACACTTCCTCTAACAAGGCCATACCTCCTAAAAGTGCCACTCCCTGTAGGCCAAGGATTCAAACACCTGAGTCTACGGGGTCCATACCTATTCAAACCACCACATCTGGCAGTAATAGTTTAAAATGGACATGTACATGTTTACAGATTCCAGGGTGGTAATGGGATTCACAATCCCATCATGCTCACTGGCACATCCATCTCCGTCCATGTTGTTTTATTTTATTTTTACATTTATTTATTTAGTGTGAGGGGTAGGGGAGGATGTGACTCAGTATATGTGTGAGGATAAGAAGATAACTTACTGGGGTCATGGGTTCCGGGGGCGTCAAACTCAGGTCATTGGCCTAAAGTGTCTCTATCCACCATCCTGCCACCCCTACCTTGCTTTGACTTTTTAAAGATTTATCCGTTTTATTTTATGTGTATACCTTCATGTGTGTATGTGTACCATGTGAGTACCTGGTGCCCTAGGAGGTCAGAAGAAGGCATCCAGTACCCTGGGTGTTGGAAACTGAATCCAGGTCCTCTGCAAGAGCAACTGGTTCACTTAACTGCTGAGCCATCTCTCCAGCCCCGAAGAATTTGTTAGCATTTAGTGAATGTCCCTGTGTGGACACAGGTGCCTCCTCAACCTTCTGCTGAATCGTTGGGTCTTCAGGGTGACTGGCTGCCTAGGGGACTTTCCCTTCCCCAAACTGCGTAGTTGCCAATCAGACCACATCTGTGGTAGGGGCAGCTCCGGTCTTGTTTTTTTGGCAGCCTTTCCTAGTGTCTGCTCACTGACCGGTGCTCACAGTTTATCCATGTTGACAGTGGACTGAAGCTCCATTTCCTCTGTAAGCGGTGAGGCTTCAGCACGAGCTTCCTCAGGCACCTGGATGATATTTGCTGGAGCTCATCCCACGGTGAGGTATGCTGCTGACTTTCCCTCAGCCTCCATGTGGCGGAGACTGTGGTTCATGTGGCCCTGAGGTTTCCAGATCTTCCTCTGTCTGGATGGCATGGTGGTGGCCGAAAGGCAAGAGGGAGCCTCACCTTCTCCCCCAACCCCAACTTTTTTGTTTGTTTATTTTTGAGACAGGGTCCCACTGTGTAGCCTTGGCTGTCTTGGAACTCACTATGTAGATCAGACTGGCCTAGAATTCATAGAGATGTGCCTGCCTCTGCCTCTCCGGGGGCTGGGATTAAAGGTGTACCCAGCTCAGCTCATATTTTGAGATGCATCTCTTACTGGCTAGACTGACTAGCCAGTGAGCCCCAGGGTCACTTGTCTCTGACTCCCTGATGCTGGCATTACAACTCAGGGAATTGAGGATTAAATTTAAATTCTTGCTTTACAAAAAAATAAAATAAAATAAAAAATAAAAAAATTGAGCTCTTTTTTTCCTGCCTCATCTTATGCACAATTCAGAGAGCTACTCCTTCACAGTGGCCAAGTAGTATTTTATGAGATGTTATAGCCCCAAAGCTTCCCTTTCAAATTTTATGTATTTTTATTTTATATATATGGGTGTTTTGCCTACATGTGTACCACATGTGTGCAGTACCCACAGAAGCCAGAAGAGGGTGTTAGATCTTCAGGAGCTGGAGTTACAGCCATTGTAAGCTGCCATGTGGGTGCTAGGAATTGAACCTAGGTTTTTTGGAAGAATAACCAGTGCTCTTAAGCTCATTGCGCTGGGCCATCTCTCCAATTCCTCATCAGCTGTTCTTTATCTTTGGCTTCCAGCAACTTCTTTCTTAACAGGATGCTTATTGGCATATACTCAGATGATTGTGGACATGAGAGGCAAGTGACGTTCCCTGTGGCATCTGTGGCTATCAGCAGAAGGCAGCCTTCACTCAGAGGTTTGACTTCCAGCGTCAGGAAGGTGCTGTTGTAGTGATTTTGCCAGAGAGCTGTGTGCAGCCTTCTGCGAGACATCATCTTCACGTCTGTGGAAATCTGCTGTTTTTGCTCAGTCAAGACACACTCTTGCGGCAGGCAGTGGTGGCGCACACCTTTAATCCCCACACTCAGGAGACAAAGGCAGGTGGATCTCTGTGAGTTCGAGGCCAGCCTGGTCTACAGAGTGAGTTCCAAGACAGCCAGGGCTACACAGAGAAACCCTGTCTCAAAAAACAAACAAACAAAAACATAAACAAACAACCCCCCCAAAACAAACAAACAAAAGACAGGTTCTTGCTACATTGTCTAGGCAGGCCTCATACTCATGTTCCTCCTGTCTCAGGCCCTCAGTGTTTGGACTATGGTGTATATGATCATGTTCTATACATTTTTGGGGGAAGGTGGGGTGGGGACCAAGAGACTTGAATATAGGACCTTAGGAATACTAAGCAAGCCAGTTTTGCTGGGAGAGATGCCAGTCTCTGTTTGGAGCACACATTCTGAATGACTTCTATGGTTTTCCACAGCTCTGAACAAATGTTTAGAACAGCAAAGCTATGCGCCCCGGCACACAGACAGTGACCACATGCATGAACACATGCCATTCTCTTGGGTAACCGTGACCTTCCAGATTTTTATAGAGTCACTCAGCCTGAAGGACATTGCTTTCTGATTCACCCTTCATCAACACACTGTCTCCCCCCCACTCCCTGCCCCAGGTATGTTGCTACCTGGCAAGTCCTTGCAACACTGTAAGACAAAACCTTGAAATCTCCTCTGAATGGAAAGTGCCCCCACAACCTTGGGCCCCAGAGACTTGCACTTGCTGGACCAATGCCCCCCAGTGCAGTCAATGCCACCTTTAAATGACAAGAGTTCATTTTTGAAGTCTTCCACCTCCTAAATTTAGAAGCGTAGATTAAATCCAAATAAGTGGTTAGTTACATAACTTCACATCCCTCTTCACGGCCCCCTCCCCTTGGAATAATCAACCTTACTCAGCTAACAGTGGGGCCCTGGATGTAGCCCCAATCCCCCAGAAGCTATTAAGCTTATGTAAGGAATGACATTGGCCTGGTGTGTTAGGAGGCTTTAAAATGCATCATCTGTCACCCTATCTTCCTCCTCTCGGAGTGTGTCCTGATCCATACATACCTACAGACACATGCTCACCACCCTCCAACCCCGCCGCCCCTCACATGTCCATCAAAATGCCAAAGCTGCTTAGCTAGCCTAGGCTTGAGCACAGGCAAGCTGAGAGAAGGCTGTACTCATCAGAAGGTTCAAATTTATCGCCTAAAAATAAAACCCCTGAATCTGTGGGGACAGCACATCCGAGGAAGAAGGGAACTCTGTCATAGACCCACTGACAGGGACTGGAAAGGGAGGGGCAAGGAGGGAGATTTGAGAAGAAAATTTGGATTCTTAGAACTGCCCAGCAAAGAAATGGGCAGCCGGAGGGAGCTCCCTGTTGGTGGGGGTGAGTAAGCAGGAAGTTAAGAATTCCTGCCCTGAGCACAGATTGAGCAGTGGGGTTTATCTACAGTCTGCCGCATGCTAGGAACTGTGTTCTGTGGCCACTGATGGAGAAGGCAAAAGGATGGCATCTCACATGCCAAACTCTGCCAACTGAGAGGCTTCCTGCAGTTCTGGACACATGGAGGGGGGACTCTGAAGATCAATAAGAAAGAGTTATCTTGAGTGATTAGCAATGTCTGCCATGGGTGCAGAAAAACAGTGAAGGGTATGTTATTTGTCAATGCCCTATCATATCATTTATTAATTCCGGTGTAGGCAAGGAAGCTGGGGTTCACAGCAGGTTTCCAGTCGGTAGGTGGCAGAACCAAATCATGGACACAGGCAGTCTGGCATCCAAGTCTGTTGTGGCCAGTACATTATCCGCTACTCCATGATGTCAAAAAAGGTCTTGAAGCTCAATATGTAACCCCCAGGTAGCAGGGTCCCTCATCTTCAAATGCCATTTAGGTTTGCAGTCTCTTCGTTTTGACTTTAAGGCTGCAATGGCTGCCCCAGGGAAGAACCATGCAGGTCACTCCCAGACTCTGGACAGACCCTCCAATCATCCATCACCCATCTCTGACTCCTGACCCTGAGATGTGAGACTGTGTGGGTAGTCCTTCCTATCATACAAAAGGGGAAGCTGAGGCAACCAAACATGAGCTGCCCTCTTCCTCCATCCCTGGGCATGGAGACATACCAGAACCCAGTATTGCTGGCCAGAGAGCCCATTCTTCAGAAGACACAATGCAGGAGGTTCAAGGGGGCAGAGGGACCATGGTAAGGTACTTGGGTCACATGCCTCTCGGCCCAGCTTGCCATAGCAGCAGCTGGCTTCTTGGTCCCACCTGTTCCATATCAGCTCCCAGACGAGGTCCTTCGCACCATACCATAAAGCTACCCTGTGATCAGGTTCAGGGTAGCCCTCAGCCTCAATCACATGATACCTTGCATGGACGCCCCATTCTTGGATAGCATGTCTGTCTGTGGTCAAGCATCATCAGAGTTTCGCCTCTGCAGTCTGAAGGCCCCTTTCCAACGGCTTCTCATGTCCCCTTCTAAGTCATCCGCATCCTTCCCTCTCAGAGCCCTGTCCCTCCAGCCCTACTGTCCAGCTTTATGTCTCCCACTTCTTCCGGGGGAGAGTTCACCCCCCTCTCCCAGCTCACAAACACAGCTGCCAGAGAGGGAAGATTTCACAAGGGCCGGTGGTTAGACCCAAACGCAAAAGTTCTCAAACCCAATGTGGCTTGGGGCTGTCGCACCCTCACTGTCCTTGTAAACACAAGGACACCAGGATAACAAAGCAAGTTGGGCTCATTGAGGCCACTGGGGAGCTTGGCCCAGACCCCAGAGCTGGGGGATCCAAGGGCAAGGCTGCTTTTGTATGGTGCCAGTTGGTGCCTTGTTGTGCAAGGCTGGCGGATGGGGCCAGGGGCCAGGCCTGCTGAGGCTGGGAAAGAAGGCTAGGTACTTCTGCCCACTGGAAGTTAACCTTGGATGGGCTTCAAAGCAGGCAAAGAGGTTTCCTGACGCCACAGAAGTGCCTCCTCCTCTATGATTAAACCCCGAGGCTTACCCTCGCATACAGATAAGTCAGGAGGCAACTTCTGGCTGCAAAAGGTGGACCCTGGACATCCACTGCTTCTGGAATGGACTTGAGCCTTTCTTTACAGCCCATTAACTGAAGCTGCCTGGAAAATCACAGAGGCCAGTCACTTCCAAATTCTTGGCATCAGATCTCTTTGCACAAACAAAACCTTTCTTGAAAACTCAGTCCGTTGAAACAGCAAAGCTCACCAGGTGTCCAGGTGGGATGGTCCTGGGGCCCCTCTAAAATGCCCGAGAAGTAAAGCGTCTGCCTGGGTTTCCCTCAGGTTGGGGGTTCCTGGTTATCAGAACCACCTGCCCCAGCAAGGGTTAAGAGGGGCTGGAAGTGCCTGCTGACAGCCTAGGATACTGTGATTGTCACATCTATTTCTGTCACCTGTTTGCCTTTCTGAGCCCCGCGCCGCCACAGCTGACATTTAAATGAGTTTGCATTTGTGGATCTCACACCAACTGGTGCTGTGGCTGCCGTGGGGTACTGAGTAAGGAGGGCCCAAACTGGACAGATGGAAGGGAGTGGCTATGGGGATTATGATGGTGTGAGCGCAGACCGTCAGCAGTGGCCGGAAGCGTCTGAAGTGCCTTAAAGAGACAAACCAAGGTGCTGCAAACACTGGGAGATGGGCAGGACTGTTCTAGGCACCCGTCTCTTGTGCTGTGTGGCCCCAGCCAAGCCTCACCTTCTCTCATGATGTTTTCATCATGAGGACCATTGTTTCCGCAAACACGAAGTGTGTTGTACCCACCATGGCCGGACACAGTATCACCTCATTGAGAAACTGGTTTGGGTCTGTCTCCCTTGGACTTTGGCTTCTGGTGGCTTACCAGGCTCTGGGGTGGGTGGGCAAGTCTCAGGGCAATGCCAGATGTCCCTCTGTGACCAGCTCTGAGATGTCACTGAACTGCCCTGCTAGCCGGACTGGAAAGTACGTTGGTTTCTATGCAGAGTCGTGTTTCATTTCTGCAGAGCAGTTCCTGTGTTCTTTCTTCCCCCTGGTGATATCAGTCAGGTCATTTCAACTATTAACAGGCTTAAAGCAAACAACAAAAAAATCAATTTAACATCAGTATGGCATGCGTGGGATGAGGCACAAGAACATGTTAAGCTGGGAAGGATGGCTGGCTGACCTACTGACATGGTGGACCCCCGCCGCCCCAGCCTTGGAGAGGGTCCCATGGGCTTTGACATTGACTCTGGGACAGCAACAGAGGGAAGGCTGGGTTGATGACTCAGGAACCAATAGCCATCAGTGAACAAGTCTGGCAGGGGTCTGTGGGCCTCTCGGTTACCAGGAACCGTTCTGTGGAGATGTAAAGTCTGGAAGACAGAGGGCAGGTGAGAAGCCACTTTTGAGGAATTCCACAGAGCACTCAGCTTTAGAGTGTCAGAGTGGGCAGGTTTCCCACACAGGCCTGGCTCTTGGCCAGACAAGACCCTTCCTTCCAGCATTCAACCCTCTGGGTTCATGGCCTTAAACCCCACGTGACCTTGTGGTGCTCTTGAACATGGGCTAAAGCCCAGAGTGGCTTACTGACTTCAGCTGGGGCCTCATTGGAAGAAGGGCAGGTGGCTCTTGGAGTGGAAATCTCATGGGTAGGCATGGATGTAGGCATTCAAGGACCCGCAGGCGAGGTTGCCAAGACTCCCCGGATCTGTGATTCGAGAGGCAAAGTCCCAGGATCACCCAGGCCTGGGTCATGTGACCCAGAGGAAAGCAGGCCAACTTGATTGACAGCTTTGACCCTGTACCCATCAAAGAAGTCAGTGTCCCCAAAGGAAAAAGTTGAAAAAAAGAGTGAAGGCTGCTGGGTAGGCAAGGAACATGGATGGGTCCTCCTGTACCATCTTGCCTCTTTCGGCCATAGTCTTCTCTGTAAACAGGGACAAGAATGGACAGGTCCTTGGAGAACAGTTGAGGAGACTGAATGACGTCACACATGTGAAGGCCTGGCTCTCAGCACTAACACTCTGTAAATGTCAGCAATTTAAAATGTTTTTTTTTCTTTCTTTCTTCTTCTTTTTCCCCCACATTTAAGGACACTAAATCAAGACGTGACTTTTGGCCAGATGTGTCTACCAGATGCCACATGCACCTTTGGTCCCAGCCACAGAGGTCATCTGGGTAGCTGATGAGGGTTCAAATCTCAGAACCAGGACTGAGACTGTGCAGTGGGGATTGCTAGCATGGATTGAGCACCTGCTGTATACCAGTCCTGGACCGTGCTTCCATGGGCATCTCCCTCCAGTCTCATGAGTTAGATGCTGTTGTTAGAAGCCTCACAGGTCACTGAGGAAACAGAGGCAGGACATGATAAGTCTCCTGTGTAACCCAGGCAGGATTCACAGCTCTAAGTGATAGAGCTGAGCTTATCTACCTTAAGATGAGAAGGAATCTCCTGGGTCCTTCTGGGAGGTTCACAAGTCAAACTCAGGTGGAAGCTTGGTGAGAACACTGTCTAGGCATGAGCTGGGAGTATTAACTGAAGCTGATTCTTTGTCATTGCTGGACTGTGAAGCTTCTGTCACTGCTGCATATAATTGTCACCCAGCCCCAGCACCTCTACATCTGTCATGGAATATTTAAACCTTCAAGAGTCAGGATCTAGCAAGAAGGAGACTAGGGAAAGCAGAATAGACAGCTAGCAGGGTTGCTATAACCACTGAACATCAGTGTCTTGAGAGAATGTATCAGTCAGCTCTGTTATAGTCATGCCGTGTAACAAGCCACTCCAAAGCTTAGTGGCTTGAGACAGGTACCGCTTATTGTTCAGGACCTGTGGCTTGTTTGGGCCAGGTTAGGCTCCACTGGGTGGCCCTACATCCCCAAGGTTAGCAGTCGGGTTCTTGGGTCTCTTATCTTCCTGACCTGTGTCAGGCTGGCAGAACTGTTCTCATGGCACTGAAGGCAGAAGCAGACCCATGAAAGCACTCACTGGATTTAAGAGCTTGTAGATATTAGTTGACTGAGTACTGGTCAATATGCAGGTCTTGGTCCTATGACTCAAGGTCTGGCACGATCTTCCCTCTGGGTCCCTATAGACCTTGCCTCCTCTTATCCCTTCACTTGTTCAGCATGGCCCTGTAGTCTCTGACTTGACTGCTCTCTGCATCATCCATTCTGGAAGCATCCATGAGGCTCCCACTGGGCCCCATCTCACTCATACCCAGAGAAGCCTCCTTGTTCTGGGCTGAGTTATGTCCCTGATCCTCATGCTGAAGCCTTGACTGCTGATATCTCAGTGGGACCCGTATTTACAGACAGTGTTCCCTGTGGTTTTGAGCTTGCTATGTAACTGATGATTTCCTCGAATGGCTCCCAATACTCTGGCTCCCATTCCCAATGCTAGGACCACAGGAGTATCCATCACTCTTGGCTCTTGGAGACAGGGTCTTATAGCTGTGACATATTTATTTATGTTTGTTTATTTATGGTTTTCTTGGTTTTTTTTAATGGTTTATTTATGGTTTCTCTGTGTAGCCCTGGCTATCCTGGAACTCTATTTGTGGACCAGGCTGGCCTCGAACTCAGAGATCTGCCTGCCTCTGCCTCCCTAGTTCTGGGATTAAGGCATGTGCCACCACTGCCCAGCAGCTGTGGCACATTTAAAGGAGCCCATTGGGCTGAGTATGAACCAGTGTCACTGGGGCAGACACTACAAGGTTGTGGGGAGCACTGTGCATACCATAAGGTACAGATCTTAGCAGAGTGTAAGCAGGAAAATCCAGTCTGTCTTCCTCACCATTGTTCTTTGAAGGTCCAGAACTACAATTGACTTAACTAGGTACTCAATAAACACTGCTTTTAATAAAAAAAAGTTCTACATATCTATCACTGAGCCAAACTCGTTCATGTCAAGCAGCTAAAAACAAATGCAATTCCCAGTTAAACAAGCCCCAGAGTCTCCATTTGGCAGGACTGATGGCTGACCCTGATTCAGTGTAAAGAACTGTGTCATCCACATGAGTATGTGAGTCCTTACGGACCCTGTAGCTCGAATCCTAATAATCCTATTATGAAGACCCTGAAGTCTTGATAATAAAAACCCAGAGCCAGTTATTGGGGTAAATGCTGAAAGATCAGAAAGACAAAGGAGCAAGCCACAGACACCTCTTACCTCTCCAACTCCTCAGCTTGAAATGGCTGAACTCTTGTCTCCTCCCACCTTATATTCCTCTCTCCACCTCCCTAGTGCTGGGATTAAAGGTGTGTGCCCCCCAAGTACTGGGATCAAAGGCATGAGATCCCAAGTGCTGGGATTAAAGATGTGCGCCACCACTGCCTGGCCTCTATAGTTAACTAGTGGCTGGCTCCACATTCAAGCTTTATTTGTTAGAGTGCAAACAAAATATCCCCACAGGACCCCACTGGGCTCTCTTTCAGTGTCATCGCTTGGAGCTGTGCCTGGGAACATGAAGGGGATGAAGGACTGGAGAGGCATGTCTAGAGTTTCCTCCTGTGAGTGACTTAGGATAGACAGGATTGCCGGGGAAAACAGGGAGACTCATGAGCGGGGAGCCAGAGAAACAGGACAGGAGAAAGGCACTGTCTGGCAGGGGGTCAGCAGGTACGGGGGAAGGGAACTTGAATCTGCGGGCTTTACCCATGTTAAAACAAACAACAGAAAAGTCACAGGAAAACAGGGATGTGCACTGATGACCAGGCCGTATTCATGGGAGGCAAACACAGGATGAAAGGTCCAGAAGGACTGGAGGATTGAGGCTCAGCCTCTTCACAGGGAGGCACCTGTGGAGGGAGAGCAAATGACACCAGGAGATAAGCCTGGAGAATAGCCCCTGGGCTGGAAGCTTGGTGCTTGATTTTAAGGCTCTTCCTTTGGGATCTGGTGATGGGAGTCTCATCTTGCTGACTAGTGACATTGCAGAGAACTGAGGATGGCTGAGGTCCTCTGTGCTGGGTCCTGTCTCTAGGTAGGTACAGGAACTGCTCCTCTCTCTTGATGAGACGCAGCCTAGTGATGCCAAAACCTAGGCCACCAGCTGCTGCACCAAGGGCCCTTCAGGGCTTCAGCTGCACACCCAACCCATGCCTGTTCCTGACTGCACCATGTCCTGTCGCCACCCATCCTTGGCTTCCCTCAGACAGGCCCTGACTGTGATACAGAAACAGACTCCCAGGCAGGAAGTGGTTGGTGGGATTGTCCTCAGGCTGGGACAGCAGACCCTGAAGTCAGCACTGGGCAGTATTCCTCACCAAGGATCCCATGACTGCATGGAGCTGTCTGGTGGATGTTTGCAGATCTTGGAGTTGTAACAAACTTATGTTGGAGGCCAAGAGGGAGTCCAGTCAGTGGACCTCCTAAGGATTAGGGAATAAAAAGCTGGCCCTTTGACAGTACTCATTGTGTGCTTCATTCATTCATTCATTCATTAATTCACTCACTCACTCACTCATTCATTTCAGAGAGAAGGTCTCGTGTAGCCCAGGCTGTCCTCTACCTCCCTGTGTAGTTGAGAATGACCCTGATCACCCTGCCTCTACTTTTCATGAGCTAGGATTGAAAGCACACACCACCATGACCAGTGCATGTGGTACTGGGAATCAAACTCAGGGCCTTGCACATGCTAGAAAAGTATTCTGCCAACTGAGCCGCGTTCCCGGCTCTCACTGGGTACATTCCTGTGAGTTGGCACCCTTTTGTTGATGGGGACACTGCACCAACACAAGAGGAGAGTCTCAGGGCTGCCAGTGAGATGCAAGGCGTGAAGCTCCGTTCGGGCCCATCGTCTGTAAAGACTGATCCAAGAGGGAGTCCTTGCATTGTCAGAGCCCAGACCTTCATAATGTGGGCTCCTGTGGATGGCCACAACCAGGAGAAACACACACAGGACAGTAGCCGAACACCTTCGGCAGGCAGCCCTTCTAGAAATCAAAACCAACACCACATGGAGAAAACATCGTTCGCTCCTAAAATTGGCCAGGACCAAACCCATCTGATAAAGTTGGTGTTGGGAGGAGGTGCCCAAGACACGGAAGTGGCGAGGTTGGGGGGAAGAAACTGCCCAAGGCTCACGTGCTGACTTCTGACCAGCAGCCCCATTTCGGGGGGCGTCTTCCAGTGTGAGAAGGACAGATGCTCAGGGCTGTCAGGCGGCAGAGGTCCGAGAGGCACCAGTTTGGGCAGTGAGGCCCCAGACAGGGAACTGGCCGAGAGTGTTATATCTGTCCGTACAACGGCCAGGAAGCTGTCCACCTGCTGCTAGGACGCATTACTGGAAAAAGCAAGGCATCTAGCCATGCAGTCCGCACAGGAATTGATGGGTAAAATTGATGTCATCAAAAGGAAGTATTCTCCCTGCTACAAGCACAGAGAGAAAGCAGTTAGGGAGAAAGATTTATGTCTCATTCAGAGCCAAGGGCTTGTAGCTGGGGTGCGCTTGACCATGCTAAAGTTGGTAGAAAGAATTAAATGTTCTCCTTAGAGAACAGTCTAGAGGTTTGTGTAGACACTTCGCCAAAGAAGAGAGACAGTGCCAAATAAGCACAGGAAAACATGCCCAGCATCCCTGGCCGGAGGAATGTTTGCCAATGCTATGAGCTCAGAGCCGGCACGCACTTGTCCTTCCAGAACTTGGGAAGCCGAGGCAGGAAGATCAGGAGTCCGAGGCCACCCTAACTTATGTATCAAAACTGCTTCAACATAGTGAAACAGCCAGGCACAGTGGGATGTCTGTAATAGCCAAACTTGGGAGGTAGAAGGAGGAGGATCAGGGGTTCAAGATCAGCCTCAGCTACATAGAAGTTGGGGACCAACCTGGGTTATGTTTGACCCTGTCTGAAGACACGCAAACCAACAAACATGGTAGCCCTACTGAAATGGCTACAGAAATCGTGACTGTGGCTATGGCTTTGAGCCTCACATGTCCCAAGAGCCCACACATTGAACGCTTTGTCTGTGGCCCACAGCACTACCAGGAGAAGCTGAACCTTCAGGAACTTAGCTATTAGTGGGTGGTTTATGTACTTGAATGGGAGATGGAGATCCCAGGCCCTTCCTCCTCCGATCCTCACTCCCCACTTTCTAGCTGTACAAGATTAAGTAGCTTCCTCCACTGTGCACGCCCACAGTCCCCAAAGCAGTCTGGCTAACCAACCACGACTCAAACCTCTAAAGATGAGCAATGTTGGAAGCCCTTCTTCTGTGTAAGTGGGCTGTCTTGGACGCTTTGTCACAGTGTGAGAGCAAAAGCCACGAAGAACACAGAGCCACTTTCCCACATCTCATGGGCACAGTCCTTCTGGAAACAGGCTGAGCACATACTTATCGAATTAAACAGATGCTTAACACATGGCCCAGCTATTGGACTTTTGACTGTTTGGCCCTGAAAAATAAAAGCAGACATGTAGGAACACCCAGTAATGGGTATTCACTTTATTTGTAAAGGCCACAAACCGGAAAGAGTCCCAAAGTCCTTCAGCAGCTGAATGACTGAACAAACTCTTGTTACGTCTGTAATATGGAGTATTGCTCAGCAATAAAAAAGAGGTCACACTGTTGATAAAACAATAACTTGAATTGCCTTCAAGGGTATTACTCTGAGAAAAAAACTCTAATCTCAAAAGATTAGATATGTGTCATCATTCCCTTTATACAATATTGTCAGCATACCCAATTATAGCAATGGAGGACTATTATATGTTTCATTATGTACAGAGAACATGAATGAAGAGATCGGCAGTTGCTAAGGGCTATGGTTGGGGAGAGTAGGACTCTAAAGATTTGTTTTATTTTACATTACATGGATGTGTGTGTGTCTATTTGAGGTTGTGTGTGTGTGTGTGTGTGTGTGTGTGTGTGTGTGTGTGTGTGAGTGCAGTGCCCTCAGAGACCAGAAGAGGGCACTGGATCTCCTGGAGCAGGAGTTACAGATATGAGCCTCCATGTGAGTTCTGGGAACCAAACATGGATTCTCTGCAAGAGCAGCCAATGCTCTTAACTGCTGAGCCATCCCTCCAGCTCTGGGAGTGAGATCTTAAAGTGTTAATATAAAGGAATTTCTCTGTGGTGGTTGGAACATTCTACACCCCGATCCACAAACTCTTGCCGTGTGAGAAAATGTTATAAAAGACCACAGAAGAAAACACAACCCATTGAAACAACCCCACACATGTGAAAATTGGTGGAGTCCAAATAAGGTCTGCCTTTTAGTTAGTCACGCTGCGCCCATGTCAGTTTCTCAGCTCTGATAGTGTGCCCTGGTTACATAAGATGTTGTTCCTGGGAGAAGTGGGGTGAAAGGTGCATGGGAGGTCTTGGGACTATTTTTGCAACTTCTTGTGGGTCTTAAACTATTTCAAACTTAAAAATAAAAGTAAGTAGCAATAGTGTGGCATTGCTTTGTTCTGTTTTTTGTTCCTTCCTGTAAAAAAAAATAGCAAAATGAGAATGTGTGTAGAGCAAGTGCCATTGGTGCAAAAATTACCCTGTTGTTGCCAGAAATGTCTGGAAAGATCAAGAAAGAACTCAAAAAAACTGGGGTTTTTGGAAGAGCAAAGAAAACCAGGGCAAAAGAAGAAGCCTGATTAAATTATATACTTGGACATCTACCACTTTAAAAAAAAAAAAAAAACTCATGTAGCCCAGGCTGACCCCAAACTTGCTACACAGCAGAGGATAGCTTTGAAGTCATGATCCTCCTGCCTCTACCTCCTGAGTGTGAGGAAATGGCCGTGTACCACTGTCTTAGGGTTTCTATTGCTGTGAAGAGACACCATGACCACGGCAACTCTTATAAAGGGAAGCATTTATTTGGGGGCTGACTTACAGTTTCAGAGGTTCAGTCCATTATCATCATGGTGGGACATGGTGGCATGCAGGCAGACATGGTGCTGGAGCTGAGAGTCCTACATCTTGATCAGCAGGCAACAGGAAATGAACTGTCTCAGTGGGCATGGCTTGAGCATATATGAGACCTCAAAGCTTGCTTCCACAATGACACACTTCTGTCAACAAGACCACACCTACTCCATTAAGGCCTCACCTCCTAATAGTGCCACTGCCTTTGGGGGCCATTTTCTTTCAAACCACCACAACCACCATGCCTACAATTGTTTGTTTATATGTTTATATGGTTATTTTATCACTGTGCTTTAAACCCTGGGCTTTGTACATGCCAGGCAAGCGTCCTACCACTGAGCTGCATCCTTAGCCTCACAATACTTTTTTTCTTTGCCACAGGGTCTCACTGTGCAGCCCTAGCTGTCCTGGAACTTGCTGTATAGATCTGGCCTTGAACTCACAGACCTCCACCCGTCTCTGCCTCCTGAGTGGTGCGTGCCACCACACCGACCCCCACAGTCACCTTCTAAAAGTCCTAAGTTTTGAAACTCTGAGCATAGACCCGAGGCAGTAGGAGAGCTAAGGAGCCATGGTTCTGGCTCAGAGAGACCTCCTTTGCCCTGTTAGAACCACCTGAGGGCTGCAGGTGGCCAAACCTGTCTCAGGGATAAACTCCCATCTTCCTCAGTACAGCAATGCTATACAAAGGGGGAAACAGAGGCACAGATAGAGACGTCCACTTGCTTCCCTGACCTCTTGACCAGAGCTCCTCAAGACCTGAAGCCCTGGGAGATTCCAGGCTGGAGGAGTCTGGAAAGTTGGGTGGGGCTGGGTTGGCCAGCAGGGATCGTTGGGAGCCTTGAGGTGACCCAGGCCCCAGGCTTCCTTGTGGTGTTTACCAGAGAGAAAATGCAATGGAAGAAAGAGGGGGTGTGGGCTGCCTGTGAGGGGCCCGCCGGTCAGTTGTGATGGACAGGACTGGGACCAGGATGGGGTACTCCTGGGCAGAACAGCGCCTCTGCCTGCAAGGTGGCTCATCTTCCCGACCATAGCGTGTTGCTTGTTGCACCGTATGCAGACCCAGAAACAGCAAGGCTTGCAAGAGGAAGACAAAACTTTGTTCCCCAGGGCTGCCAAGCTCGACGTGACACGGGAAGGCAAGTCATCCACCTGCCTCCCTGCAGATGGGTTTAAGGCATTTGTGGGATAAAGAAGCGGGTAATTGTAGGTGGTGACTCAACTCATCACTGTTCCCGAGACCCACACTCAGAAAGCGTTGGCACGAGCAGAAGCCGAGGCGGAGGGTGGGACTTTCTGACATCAAAAGGTACACCCTGAAGAGTCGTCACCTGGGCAGCTGCTGCTATCTTGTCCCACACAGAGGTGTGACCTACAGCACAGGGAGACTAGTAACAGACCCCTCCACTGCACGACCTTCCAACGCAAGTCTTTTGAAGTTGGCTGAAGGCAGGCCACTGGACGCCAGCGGAGCTGTGTGTTTTATTCAGCATCCTCCTCTACGCTTTCTCTTTCTCAGGACTCTGCTCCCGTCTCATAAACGAGGAGCAAGTTGGTGCCTGCCTCCCCAGGCCTGGTGCCAGGCTCCATCCAGCTTAGGCAGCGACGCCCATCAACAGTAGCTTTAAAACCTTAGACCAGCCCAGGTGAAAGGGTCCTTGGCAGACTCACATGGGGAATATTCCACAGCAACCTGCGGGAGCCAATCACAGCGGTAGGCATGGCAATCATGAAGCTCTGTGTGTGCCGAGCCAAGGCAACTTGGAGGTGGGGGTGTACAGTCTGTATTGTTTACGAGGACTGCATCTGGGGTGTGAGAAGTCAAGGTCAAGGTGACCTCCGGGGACTGTGGCCACACAAGCACGTTCACTCGGGATAACTGGACTGGGAAGGAAGTGGCTACCTGAGACTGGAACTCAGTTCCCTCACTTTGTGAGCACAAGCAGAGGTCCTGCTCATTGAGAGCATCTTGAAGGTCAGGGGGTGACAGGTGATCTCATGGTTGTGGAGGTGACTTCATGAAAGGTGACCCCAGGGATGGAGAGAGCCACCCGGTGGCTCTCAGAACTAGTGTGGGAGCTGCTTTGTGGATCTGGGAAGCCTGTGCTCCTGGTGGACTCTATTCATGTCCCTGTCCTGGAGACCAGATGGACCAGGGAGCCCAGAGGGCCTGCCGAGGGCCCGTGAGCTACACCATTCTATCTTTCCCCTAGTGGCTTCCTTGTCTGGCCCTGACAGTTCTTCTGGTTACCTCTCAGGATCATAATTGGTCACATTCAATATTGGGAAAGCCTGAGATATACAGACAAGCGTGTCCTTGTAGCAAATGAGAAACCCCAAACCCCATTTCTCAGTGTTGAGTTCATGGTGCCAGATGTCAGGCACCTTGAGACCCAGATGCCCAGTTCACCAGGCCCATGGCCACCAGGAGGAATGATGCAAAGGACAAGGGTCATCCCTGGGTTGTGGGTAGGAGACTCCACTCATTCGCTCTCCCACAGAGTGGCATTGTGGGAACCCAAAGTCAGCCATGCTGGCTTTAGGGGATGGAGGCTCCAGCTTAGTCTGGCCTCAGGTGAATCACACCTGGGAAAGGCTTCCCTCCTGGACTTCATCCTTCCCTTGATTAAACTTGTCCTGTTAAATTACCGAATGTTTCGAGCATGTAGAAAAGTACAAAACTGCCGGGCGGTGGTGGCGCACGCCTTTAATCCCAGCACTCGGGAGGCAGAGCCAGGCGGATCTCTGTGAGTTCGAGGCCAGCCTGGGCTACCAAGTGAGCTCCAGGAAAGGCGCAAAGCTACACAGAGAAACCCTGTCTCGGAAAAAAAAAAAAAGAAAAGTACAAAACAAAAAACCACCTGTGAGTTTTGTACACAGCTCTAATTCTGTCACGTTCCTCCTCTTCCTGGCACATTCTAGAGATATTGTTGACCCCAAGTTACCCAGCCCTGGGGAGTCATCTCCGCCCCCCCCCCGCAAGTTTACCCTCCTGTATTTGTTTGAACGCATACACCTGTATCTATCCATAACAGCATTGATGCATCGATTTGTTTGCTCTCAGGCTTTACCTAAGTGGGACTGTGTGGCACGAGTCAGTCAAAGCTTGTTGTTGGAGTCCCTCCACTCGATCTGTGCATGGCTCGAATCCGCTCATTTATAGCATAAAAATAAACAACAGTGCAACCAGCCTTCTCCCATTGACGGGTGGCTAGGCTTTTCTCCAGTTGTTTGCCCTCATAAACCAGCTGTCGGGCATATTCGCAGGTGTCTCCCTGCACATGTGCGGACCTAAGATACGAGTGCATTGGCTGGGCTGCAGGTCCAAGGTCTGATGCTTCCCTCCTCGGTGCCTGACTGTTTTCCAAGGTCACAATGCTACTTCACAATTCAGTGGCCCCAAAGATCCTTCTACATTCCCACTAACATTGGGCGTCAAGACTAATCCTTACTTCTCAATAGCGAGACTAATGCAGGAAGGAAAAAGACCTGAGATCTCAGAGCTGACCGAAGAGCCAGGCTGGAGTTGTCCTTCCACGGTCCAGTTATCTGTTGCTCTGTAGCAAGCAGTCCCAACACTCAGAGTTTTAGAAGTTCACCAATTAATAGGCTAGAGCTGTGGGTTGGCCAGTAGAGTGCTCTCCTAGCAAGCATGAGGCCCCAGGTTCAATCCCCAGCACCCCGTAAATCGGGTGTCGTGGTACATCCCAGGCAGGAGGATTAGGAGTTTAAGGTCATCCTTGGCTATATAGAGTTCAAGGCTAGCCTGGGCCACATCAGATACTGTCTCAAAAAAAAATCATTTTTTTGTTCATGAATATGCAACATGGGTAAGGAGGAGGTTCGACTCTGCTCCATGTGGCGTCAGCTGGGATGGCTGGACTAGTACCTGGAAGGTCTGTTTCTGAGATGTCTTAGTAACAGCAATTTGATACCAGGTGGAGGGAGGCGGAGGGGGGACCACAGCAAGAGACAATGCAGGAGGGTCTTAGTTCTGCTTCACGGGGTCTCTTCCCAGCTTGCTTGGACTTTCTGAGGGCAAGGCAATTGGGTTCCCAGAGTCCAGCAACACACTGGAGCATCTCTGCCCTCCTCCATCGGTCAAGCCTTCATGGGTTCCCAACGCCAGGAGAAGGATAGACCATACTCCACTTCCTGATGGAAGGAGTGTCGAAGATTTTAGGTCTCATGTTTCAAGCATCTCACCTGCTGCAGCCACAGCCTTAAGCAGCACAGGGCTCAAGATACTCCGATGGGCAGCCAGTAAGCAGCGAGGGCAGCCGAGATGCTCTGATGGGCAGCCAGTAAGCAGCGAGGGCAGCCGAGATGGCTGCCCCAGACATCCTAGTCATCAGTGACTGCAGGAACTCAAGGGTACCCATAGCAGTCACATCCTGAAAAAGACGGGCCAAGATTACCAGTGAGTGGCCATATCCATGGATATGTTTTATTTGGTCCAATGAAAGATTTTGATGTGAAATTAATTACCAACATTTTAACTCAAAATATCAAAATTTCTTGGGCCACTGAGATGACTTAGCCAGCAAGGTGCTTGCTGCCACGCTTAATGACCTGAGTTCAATTCCCAGGACCCACACGGTAGAACGAGAGAACTGACTCCTGTAAGTTGTCCTCTGACCTCCACATGTGGACCATTTTTACATTAAAAAAATTGCTATCAGGGTATGGTGATGTGTGCCTTTAATCCCAGCACTAGGGAGGCAGAGGGAACTAGATCTCTGTGAGTTAGAGGCAAGCCTGTTCTACAGAGTGAATTCCAGGCCAGCCAGGGCTATATAGTGAGATACCCTGTTTTGAAAATGTGTGTGTGTGTGTGTGTGTGTGTGTGTGTGTGTGTGTGTGTGTGTGTGTGTTTTAAATCAATCTAGACGTCTGGAGAAATCACAAGTGTCACTCTTGCTGACACTTAGTTTATGGTCACCCTGAGAAATCCTCTCCTTTACAGTAGTTCCCAGCTGCCCCCTGGGACACTGAGTTGACAAATCCCAGAGTGAGGGAGACAGTCACCGAGGTGGAGTGCTAAGTGATGCCCTGTGAGGGGAGCAATCTCAGAAGCCTCCCGAGAGGAGGTAACATCTCACTTGAGTCTGGAAGATGGAATGGTTTGTAAGCATGCAGGCCTCCAGCAGGACACCTGAGCACAGGTCAGAAATGACCTGAGGCTGGAGGGTTTCCTGGGAGCCCCTTCCACAACCCCAGAACCAATCTGAAGGAAGAGCAGAAACAGAAGCTCCGTGGGGGTGACAGAGGGACATCCCAACTCACATTTCACTATCAGCACCCCCAGCCTGCAACACCCTGGAGGGAGCACGTGTAGCTCGTGAGGGAGTACACGTGGTTGTGTAAATCACTCATTGGCCTGTAAATAAGAGGGATTAATTAACACATCAGGTTCGCTGGCTGGTGTGGAGAAGGAGCTCCCGGGATGGAGTGGGATGAGTAAGTGTTGGGTAAAGGGCAGGGAGAGCTGGCGTCAGGGAGGCTGGGCTGGAACCTGCAGATGGAGGCCCAGCATGCTGGGACTGGCGTCATCTGGGCTGGAACCTGTAGCTGGAGTCCTTGAGTTCTGTGGTCCTAGGGGGAAGGCTGGTCGGGGGGTAAGAGGAAGACTCTCCCTGGGCCATACAGTACTCTTCTGCCCACAAGGGATGCAGGGTAGATCTGCCTCCCGTCCAAGTACTATTCAGGTTCAACCCTGCTGTAAGTGTGGGGTAACAGGGCCCAGACAGCAGATCTCAACACCAGGGTTCTAGGGGTGGGGGTGGGGTAGGGTGGGGGGGATAAGGACTCCCATCATACCAAGTTTTTAAGCCTTCTCTAAGGCATAAGATTATCGCATCCAATGTTTTTGGTTTATGTAGTTTTGAAAATACAAAGGAACATAGCTCTCAGACTCGACCAGACTTTGTGTACACGCTCCAGAGTTTGTCTAATATTTCAGGTGCAGTTTTCTAGGAGTCTACATAGTTATCGTGCGTTCTCATTCGGACCCAGTGTGGAAAGCCAGCCACACACAGTGAAACCAGAGACTCATCGATCCATATTGCTATTTTTCTTCATATTTGAAGTTTAACCTTCTAATGGACTTGTGGCTTTGGGAGACTCTGAAAGCCTACCAACATGATTTGGTGGGTCCTGGTGCCTGGTGCCTCGTTCTCAGGCCCTTCACCTGTTTCAGAAGCCATTGTCCCAAGAGCCAGCCCCCTACCCCCTTTCTACCCGCTCATCTTCTAGTAGGAAGAAGGTCCCTAGGGCAGTTCTCTGGGCACTGAAGTGGGGTCCTGGATGGTTTGCTGGAAGGCTGGTGTTGGGGAGCCTTGCTTCAGAGTCTCACAGAGCTCCCAGGGGATACTGGGCAACACCGCCATCTAGTGACCGAAAAGCAAGGCACTGAGAGGATATGTCCAGAGAATGAAGTTTCTAAACTTGGAACACTGGGAAACAAGACAGAGAATCAAAGCAACATTGGAAACTAACCAGGTCCTAAACATGCATCTCAGTAACAATTTTAGTGTCCACTCGGGGTAGATCGGTATGGAAATTGTGGAAGGCCACTGCGTGGAGTGGGATGCTCTGTTGCCCAGGAGGCTTCAATATGCCTTATATATTGATCACCATGTGTGTTGTTGATCAGGAAGATGTTCCACTAAATAGGAAGGAGGTTGCTAATCAGAACCACACCCTGGGAAGCTTATGCAGCCTGTGAGCTCAAGTCCATTTCTGCGCACGACAGAGAACATATCCTTTGTGCCAGCTCCCACAGTAGTCAGCACAGTCTACACACAAAGCCAGGAACACACCAACCACTCCACCGGGGTCTCTAACCCCGACTTCACACCAGAGCATGGCCGGTGCTGCCAACTGTGTCTCTATAAGGGCCCTCAGGTCTGTCCTCCAGCCCTCTCTTTTGGCCAGTTCAGCATTGCATCTGGCATGGGTGACCCCGGCAGGACTTCTCAGGCTCCCAAAGGATTGAGGCATCTGGTGTGGGAACTGCAGCTGCTCACAGTTCTACGAGGGCTTCATTACTGGAATAAGCCAGCTGTCTCTTGGTGGCCCCCAGGAGGGCACTGATGGCCATCCCTCCCCGCGACTCTCCGCCTCTGCTCTTTGAGCTCCTGGGAGTTACACAAACCCGCTGGGCTCTTTCCCACCAGGTTCTCCCACCCTGGAAAATAACCCATGCCTGCTGGTTTCTACTCCAACCTTAGGGCCACATAACCTCCGTGGAGCGGGCTCTGTGGGTAACACAAGACTTTGCCTTGGTGTTTTTTCATTTGTTTGGACACCAAGCATTATTTTGACATAATTGAAAGGAACTAATCAGATTTTTTTTTCATTTAAAAAGAAATGAAAGAATCGGGCATAATAGCACATACATGTAATTGAGCACTCAGAGGGTTGAGGCAGGAGGATCAGGAGTTCAAGGCCAGTGTTGGCTACGTAGAAAATTAGAGGCCAGCCTGGGCTACATTGAAATCCTGCCTCTAAAACTATGGCCAATAATGGCATACCAAAACAAAATAGAGCATCAAATGTGGAAGATACAAACTGTGCCAGGGAGTTCCAAACCTCTGACAGTGAGACACTATACTCTCATTTACCAAGTTCACTCAAGAACAGCAGAGTTGATTTACCACACACACACATACACACACACACACACACACACACACACACACCCCTCATAATGTTTTAAACAAGTCTGCCATTTTATGTTGAGCCGAATTCACAGCGGTGCGCAGTCACATATGGCCCACGAGCTGCAGGTTGAACATGCCTGCCCAAGAAGACCATGGGCCAGTGGTGAGTTCAAAGAAGGAAGGAGGTCTCTGTGAACCGGAAAGCTAGGAAAGACCAGCCCAGCACTGGGGAGAGGCACCAAAGGAAGAAAGCCATTAAGACTGGGAGAAAAAACACTCTAGAAATGAAATGTGAATAAAGGCAAGGCCAGGGGCAGTGAGGAGAGGTGGGCTCTGGAGGGTTTGTCTACCCTACACCCAGAATTCTGAGGGTAACACCACATTTTCCCCTTAGGGTCCCTCCTTCCCGTATTCTCAGAGCCTGTCCTGCCAATGCTCTCTGTGTTGGTGTGTGAACTGAGTCACAGAATTTCCTGAGAATTCTGCTTCATGCCGAAAAGAAGCCCGCTTTCTCTACCATCTCAAAGGGCGTGTTTGTGGGAATAAAACAGGGTCAAAGATGGAGGGAGTCACCTTCCTACTGACAGTATTTGAGCGCCTGGATCCAGCCGCACCTGCAGCTGATTCTCCATAGACTATTTAGATCTGTGAACCAATGAGTTCATTCCTTTGGGGAGGTTGGGTTACTTCCCTCAGTGTCTGCCACCGTAACCCAAAGGCCCCTGGCTTGCCCGCTAGTCTGGCTGGAACAGAGACTTGCTATAGAAGGCCATGAAGGAGGTTAGAGAAGGAGACAATAGCTACTATGGCCAGGTTTTTTTGCAGCTAAACTTTTATCCCAGTGGATTGAGGCATCCAGTGTGGGAATGGCAGAGGTTTGAATCTTTGAGCCAAGTCAAAAAATCTGAAAGTACCACAGGCCTTCTCCTGTCACTGCCCACAAGCCACAATCTCTCCATCAAGCCAAAAATCCTTTGAAAGGAGACCCAGGGACAGAAATGGCCCCAAGCAGCCCTGCTCTTGTTCCCATGGCTTTGGAAGGAAAGTGCCGGAGTCTTCCCAGACCGCATCGGCAAAGCCAAGAATCTACAAGACAACCAGCCAGGGCCGACACGGGGGGTGGGGTGCGGGGGTGGGGGGGTGTTGAGGCAGCGGGGCTGGAGGGGTCATCGGATTCGTTTTCCACGGCTATTGCCTTGCTTCTGCTAGGGTTGAATGCTTTGGTCCCTGGCAGAGAGATGCTGTGGAGGCCGCAGAGAGGCAGATGGCTGTTTCCAGCCCCTCTCTGGTCCTTCCTAAGAGCTGCCCAACAGGTGATGTGAAGGACAACCAAGAACCTAGAGGTAGTACCAGTGCTGTGTGTCCTCTCCTATGGCCAACTCGGTGCCTGCTTGGGGTTTTAGAAGAGGCCCTGTTTTCCATTTACAAATCAGATCCCAAGTCTCTGCTGGGAGCAAGCAGAGCAGGAGTACAGAGGCTTGAGGTAAGTGAGCATGGACCCCTGACTAGTGTCTTTTGGGTGTCTCCCACCCTCCTGCAGCCTCTGCTCATGACCTAACTTGGGTGTGTCTCCCTCTGCACCCTCTGGACTAAGACCAGCCACGGGCCACTTCTCGCGTTGGAGAGCATGAGGCACAGGTGGAACTGGATCAGAAGACACAGAAAGATGCTTGCTGCTGTCTACCGTCCTTCAGGGGCAAAACTGTCAGAGGCCTGTAGAGTATGCTTTTAACCTGCTGAAGGGTATGTACTGTACACACACACACGTGCACACATGCACACTCACACACACTGGCAGCTAACATCATCATTGGTAGTGGCCTTTCTCCTAAGGTCAGGATCTGGAAACAGCAGTCTATTATCAACATTTCTAGTGAGCATTGCACTGTGGAAGCTGGTCCTTTCATGGGGTGAGATGTAAAAATAGAAAGACTGGAAAGGAAACATTCTGCCATGACTTCAGATATAATATTGTGTACGGAAAAATCCCTAATAATCTACAGGCTATGAGTATTAATCTTCATAAAACCCCATTACATTTCTGTGTCCTAGCAACAATGAGAAAGTTCCTGCCACCTTCAACGCCCAGAATCATCAAATACAGGGAATAAACCTAATGAAGTCAGTACAGGACCTCAGTGATGGAAACTACAGAGCACCAAGGAGAGACAAATGGCCAAAAGAAACCAAGGTTCTTTGTTCATTGATTAGTCAACATAATGTTGTTAAGACATCGAGTTGCCTGGACAAACCCAACCCAAAGCCCCGGAAGCATTTACAAGAAAGCTGGTCTCCTGACTGCAAGTTTTATGTGGCCGTTTGAAGGACATTTGAGATACAAGATGATTCCAAAAGAAAACAATGCTCAGAGGACTTTGCCTACCCAATGTCACAGTTTTTATAATTCCATGGTACTAACAGCACAGGCAGAGTCAAATGGACTTGTAGACCAGGACAGGAGCCCAGAAACCAACCCATATATAGTCAGTCCTCTGGTTAACAGTGAAGGCAAGAGGGATGGTCTCTGTAATGGTATTAACTGGAGTGAATAATCCACATGGAGGGGAAAAAAATCATTGCACAAATGAATGCTAATTTAAGATGGATCATAGACTTGAGGTAAAAATGTAACTCTTACAGAAAAAAAACCCCTCCATCTTCTTGACCTTGGTGTAGACACACATTTCAATTAAAAAATATTATAATTAAATGTGCACATGTGTGATATGTGTAGGTAAGGATGCCACAGCACATGTGTGAAGGTTGGAGGACTCTCAGGAGTTGATTATTTCCTCCCACTTTTTCAGGGGTTCTGGGGATCAAACTCAGGTTGCCAGGCTTGAGTAACAAGAGCCTTTAGGTGCTGAGCCAGCTCTATAGCCCAACAAAGATTACTCAAAACAGGTTGAGAGAAAAATGTTATAATACTTCTGTGAGAGATGACTCAGATCTGGCTAGGGATGTGGCTCAGTGGAAAGAATACCTGCTTAGCATACAGGATGCCCTAGGTTTGATCCCTAGCATCACAAAAACCAGGTATGGTACACACCTTTGATCCCAGCACTTGGGAAGTGGAGGCACTAGGGTCAGAAGTTCAAGGTTATCTTCGGCTACAAGGTGAGTTCTAGGCCAACCTGGACTACATGAGACAGACAGATCACATAAATATATAAAGGGTTTGCATAAATTAATAAGAAAAATATATACTTCCAAATTTTAAAAACAAGGAAAGGGCCACAATTAGGCACTACATTACAAAGCAAATGCACACGGCTGATAACCATACAGCATCATCCACCACGACAGAAATGTAGTCACAGTATGCCACCATCCCTCTTCCCACTGAAGGACAGGTGCAGGTAGTGGCTGTGCAGGTATACTGCCGTCAGCGGTGGCTTGTGGCTGTCACTCCTTCAGCTTGGTGTGCCAAGGCCCACTTGGTGGCTGGCTGGGGAAGAGCTTAGAGGTCCACTTTGGTGGGTTTCACTCAGCTGGGCTTCCCGAAGCTTTGACCTGCGTGCGTCTCAGCTCCACTCACTTTCTTTATTCCATTGCATTTTCCACGGGGGTTGTTATCCCCCCTAAACTTCTCAAAACTGAAACCCCATGTCAGCAGCTGCTGTGGGGAAACCAGCCTGTCCATCCAGGTGGTGGGTCTTGAGCACAGAAACCGTGGATGCTGCTGCGTGAGTCGTTGCTTAAAATGGTAGAAGGGTATTTGACAACATCTCCCCAACCAGCACTATGTGCTCCCCACATCAGCATGTTCCCTCTGGGGAGTCGGTGCCGGTGGTGGCTAGTGTCATCAACTTGACACAGTCTAGAACCACCTGGGAGAAGAGCCTCAGAGATTGTCTTGATTACATCAGCTGATGTGGGAAGACCCGCCCACTGTGGGCACCAATCCCTGGGTTTGAAATCCTGAACTGAGCGAGAGTGGAGAAAAGGAGCTGAGCACAGGTGTGCAGCATCCTCTCTTCCCTTGACGGAGCACAAGAGTGTAACAGGGCCCCAGACCTTAGCACAGTTGACTCCATGATGGAAGCGCCATTCTGATTGTAAAACTCAGCACGGAGACAGCGCCACCTGTCAAAACTAAAACAAAGGCCCAATCCATCAAAGTCCATATAGTTCTGGGAAAGTCTCAAAATGTACTAACCTTGCTTTTTAGCTTCCATAGTTCCACTTCTGGCTAACTGTTCTTGTTAACTGAAGTATGCCAACCCAGGCACAATAACACAGCTTCACAGAGTTAAACAAATGCAACGTAAACAAAAATAATATACTTTAAATTAATATTCTACAACATCCATAGACTCATCTCCTGGGCACACTCATGTCCTGTCCAAAGGGGACACCAGGCACAGGCTGTACCCTGCACAGGTCCCTGTCCTTCAAAACCAGACATGCTAATCTCTGAAAGAAGTCAGAATGGAGAAACTGAGGCTTGGGGGCTGGAGGTATCCAGGATCTTGACTGATCTTGACCATGGCTGTGAGTGTATATATTTGCAGAAATCAACAAAATCATTGTGAGAAACTGTGCAAACAAAAACATACACACATAGATATACATACAGAGAAACACACACACACACACACACACACACACACACACACACACACACACACGCACACTCATGATCTCCAAAACACAGTCAAGAGTTAAGCCTTAGGAAGACTAAGCATCTTGGGCATCACTCTTGAGTCCTGTTGCCTTAACCCTGTCCTCAGCTGTCTGGTGTTGGTTTTTGTCAACTTGACATACACCTAGACACACCTAGAAAGAGGGAACCTCAACTGAGGAGTTGCCTCTGTCAAATTCACCGTGGCATTGTCTGTTGGGCATTTTCTTAATTGTTGATTGATGTGGAAGGACCCACCCATTGCAGGTGGTGTCACTCCTGGGCTGGCATCATTGGCCTACACCAGAAAGGCAGCTGAAGATCTGGAGAGACAGTTCAGCACTTAAGACCACTTGCTGCTCTTGCAGGGGACTGTGGTTGGTTTTCCTGTAACTCCAGCCCTCTTCTGGCCTCGACACGCACATATAACTAAGATCTCTGAAAAAAAAATTTAGAAAGAGAGATCAGCATCAGTGAGGTGATCTTCTGGAAGTTATTTCCTCAGGATCAGCACACAGAAACTGTGGTTCAAGGGAGCTGAGTCTGTATATCAAGCTGGCAGCAGAATTTGGCAAATAGTGTGTAAGAGTCTCCCACACGGTACTGGTTTTGAAGGTTGCGGGGAGCACCTAAGGCTTGGCACTATGTGACAAGAGTCCCCAAAGAGAGGCCAGGAGGCCATTGGTGACGGTGCAGCCTTGGTTGCAGTGGAGATCCCAGGATATTAGAGATGTTAGAATAGTGAGATGAGCATCACAGACAGTAACGGGTGAAGTAGAGCCAGCATGAGCTGGTTGGAGAAGCTGTGTGGGCTGTGGAGGGCAGAGCTGGAGAAGAAGGGCTGCTGTAGCCCTTTGGAGTCCAGAAGATCATGAGTGAGTCTCAGATGCTGGACAATGAGCTACAAGATTTGATTTATGTGGTTCGATGTTGGTTTTGCTTTTATTTAATTGTCAGTTCCCTGATTATTCATTTATGGAATAAGAAAGTACGTAACTTATTTTTTATTTTACAAGAACCCACAGTTAATAACCACAGTTAAGAGACCTTGGATTTTAAGAGAGATCTTGGACTTTAAAGTGTTGAAAATTTTAAAGACTGTGGAACTTAAAAGTAGAACTGTTGCTGGGCGGTGGTGGTGCACGCCTTTAATCCCAGCATTGGGAGGCAGAGGCAGGCGGATCTCTGTGAGTTCAAGGCCAGCCTGGGCTACCAAGTGAGTTCCAGGAAAGGCGCAAAGCTACACAGAGAAACCCTGTCTTGAAAAACCAAAAAAAAAAAAAAAAAAAAAAAAAGTAGAACTGTTGTTTTGTTTGTTTGTTTGTCTGTTGGGTTGTTTGGTTGGTTGTTGTTTGTTTGGTTTTTGAGACAGGGTCTTACTATGTACCTCAGGCTGTCTTGGACTTGTAATGCGGACCACTGACCTCAAAGTCACAAAGATTCACCTGCCTCTGCCTCCCAAGTGCTAGGATCAAAAGCATGCACCACCATGGCCAGTCTGAACTGTGTTTTATATTGTGATGTTAACGTGAGATCTTGGGGTCAAGAAATGAAAAGGGTGTGGACTAAAGAAGTATGTGTTTGTGTGTCAAAGTTGCCATGTGGTAGAATGTCATAGTTTTTGTCAACTTGACACAGAAGAGGTACTCTCTATTAAGGTATTACCTCTATCAGATTGGTCTGTGAGCACATTTTCCTGATTGTTGATTAATGTGTGGTACCACTCCTGGGCAGATGTGCCTGGACTGTATAAGAAAGCCAGTTGAATGTGAGCCTGAGAGTGACCAGTAAGCAAGCCAGTAAGTAGTGTTCCTCTATGGTCTTTGCTTCAGTTCCTGCCTCTAGGTTCCTCCCCCCGCCCTTTTTTTTCTTTTCAAGAAAAGACTCTTCTGTATATCCCTGGCTGTCCTGGAACTCGCCCTGTAGACTGGCCTCAAACTCAGAGAGCCACCTGTCTCCACCTCCCCGAGCGCTGGGATTAAAAGTGTGTGCCCCTACTCCCAGCATCCAGGTTCCTTCTTGACTTGTGTGACCAGGGAAGGGGAAGGCGTTGGTAAAAATAAACCCTTTCCTCCCCAAGTTGCTTTAGGTCGTGGTGTTTTATCATAGCAATAGAGAGAAACGAAGTAAGACAACAGCATTTGGGACAGGAGTGATACTGTCCCACATCACAGGGAAGTGATTGATTACCCACAAGGCAATGAGCACAGGGCCGGGTGCTCCTGGGTGCTCTGAACTCAGAGACTAGCCCTGACAGCTGGAGGACACACTGAGGATGGAGGAGCACCGGGGATGTGGAGCACACAGGTAAACAAATGACACCACCCAGCTTTGCGTGGGACACGGGGAGGATGGGGCAGATGCCGGTGTAAATATTTACACCGTTCATTGCAGTTTGCAAATTCCTCTCCAGCCAGTGATGGCATTTACTCCTTTCTGAAGCCAGGAAGGGGAGGCGGCCAGTCCTGCTAACTCCACCTACCAGCGAAACAAGGCTGCACTGGGGGACCCGAGGGACATCAAGGAGAGTGCATAGCTCTGTCCTTTCCTTTTGAAAAACAAGGGAAGTGGGGGTCTCTTTCAGGGGATTGACAGGTTTGGAGCTCTGAGAAACTTCGGGTCATCAAGCTGGAAGAAGGAGCAGCTGGGTCAGGAATCTGTGGCACAGAGATGGCAAGTGAGTGGCCCCGAATCACACAGTAATTCAGTAATGGGACTAGAACCTGCTCAGGTTTGACATTTTAACCCACACACTGCAGGCCAATGATGCAGCAATGTGGAAGGAAGGCAGAGAGAGAGAGAAGTCAAGACCAGCTGGCTTCTTCTCAAGTTCTTCAAAGACCAGTCTCCCTTTGGACTCAAACGCTGGATGCGGTTTTCATGGGAACAGAACTAGCCTTAGGGACTCCCAAAGACATAAGCCAGCACCAACTCAAGATGGCTTTCAGCTATTCGAGGAACAACAGCTCAGCTGGAGGGACTCAAAGGAGATCAGACCTGCTTAGTGTCACCCTCAGGACACAGGGGAACAAGATGGTTCTCCACGGTCTAAGGCCCAGACCAGTTCCCACTGGGAACAAAAGACAAGAAGGTCACAGGTCTCCAGGGTGGGTTGCCCAGCAAATATCCATCCCCAGAAGAGGCCATGGCGGACCACCGTGTAGGGTCCAGGATGCCCCTGCCTTCCTGTATACCACCTGAGGCACAGTCAGTGTATGGTTGGGCCTGTCCTCAGCAGAAATGAATTTGGTGCTACCCTTTTGGCTTCTGTAATGTTGGGTGGCTATCAATCTGAGCCTCTGGTCACCTGGAAGGAAGGTCTTATATCAGACCTCTAAGCTCAAGTCCAGTGACCATGGAAACACTGTGTGTCACACCCCAGTCCAAGGGTCCTTCCACAGCCCTCTGTCTCCCTCCGAAGGCTCCGTACCACACCTCTTTCTTTCTGAAGCTCTGCTTTGCAAACACTTCTGAGCCTCCCTGTGACTGAAGATCTTCACTGATCACGTTTAGGGCCTGTCTCCCCCCAGGCCCCTATTCCCAAGAGCACACCCCCTTCTGACCTGGTCAGTAGCTTCATTCATTCTGGAGTGGGCTGGGTAACAGCACAGCTCCCCAGCAGGGATGACCAGGACCCTCTGGGGTTCTCCCCAGAGCTAGCAGAGAGGACCAGGGACTGGAACCATTGTCCTCAACAGCCAAAGAATGCCAAGAACTTTGCTATGCCCTTGAATGTGTCCTGGTCAGGATGCTAAAGCCACTGCTCAGCTCAGCCATCTGACAGGGACAGGTGTGGACAACAGGGGTGTGAGACAAGGACTGAGCCTGGGACCGGGGGACACTGGAGGTTTCGTGAGGAATAAGTATCCTTCAAGCCAGCATTCGAGCACCCTGGCTACAGAGAGCCCCTCTCTTCTCTCAGTCTCTGTCCCTGGCCCCCCACTGTCTTCTCCTTCCTCTTCCTCCCTCTGTATCTTTATCTAACTCTATTATTTAACTTTTATTCAGTTCAGCTGCCCCCCACCTCTGCCTGACAAGCATGCAGTGACAGAGTCTTTGGGTTCCTACCCATCTTCCCTTCAAAGAAGCCCCAGGAATGAGGGAGATAGGCCCCACCCTAGAATCCTGAACTTGAAAGAATTAGAAGTGACCACAGAGGGAATCTGATACAGATTGACAATTAAGGAATAATTTACATAGCATACAACTTGGGCATCCTAAGGTGTGACTCAGTGGCCTTGACACCAGAGTCTGTGCCCTTGGCCAGTGTCTCCTACATCCTCAGAAAGTCCCTCTCTTCCCTGACCTATCAGTTCCCACCTCCATAGAAGTAGCCACCCCATTGGGGTCTGTTGCCACAGTGGGCTGTAGCCATTAAAGAGCTTATGGGAGTGGTGGTGTCCTTTGACTGTGACCCACGATGCTCAGCACAGTCCTAGGAGGTTCATCCGCATCATTGTGTATATGGGTCTCTTATTGGGAGTAGTGTCTTGGTCTGCTCCAGCAAACTTGGTTTGTGGTTAGGGCTTTTTTTTTTTGGCCTATGGACAGCCATCTTCTTACTATGCCTTCATACACCCTTCTTCAGTGTGTGTGTGTGTATGTGTGTGTGTGTGTATGTGTGTGTGCACCCACTTTCCTAGAGTTTTATAAGAACACAAATCCTGTTGGATTAATGCTCCATCTTCATGACCCATATAACCTTAATCACTTCCACAGAGTCCTCATCTCCAAACTGAGATGCAGTGCAGTTAGCCCATCCGTGTGTGACTTCTAGGAGGGACTTGAACATTCAGCCCAGAACAGGTTGTTGGCTTTGGCTCCCTTTGTTGCAGGGTGAGCAGCTTTCCAATGTAGGGATTGGTTACATAGGTGTGCTTGCCTGGTGTCTTCCTCACCTGTAGATGGGCATTTAGGTTGTTTCCCATTGGGGCGACTCTGAACAAACCAGGATTTGGATTAACCAACAGAGAATACCCTAGTGCACTGACAGCAAGTTCCAGCAGCCTTCAGGAATAGCTTGATCCAGGGGCTCTGAGTCTCGGCACCCTCCACACCATTTTTTCTACTGATGGCCTTGATCTTGCTGTTTGCATGAGCTCATTCCCAGGCTGCACCTCCTCATGTAGCTCAGCTTTTCTGTCTCTCTCATGAGCAAATGTAGAGACAGTTCTGTGCCACGCCCCGAGCTCTGGGTTGGGGAGCAGTGAGTGCCCTCCTGACACCCACAGCGCCATGGAACCTGGGACAGGTGGACACGGATCCGCACAGAACTGTCCACAGGCCTGGATTTTGAGTACAGTGAGGGGTTCTGCAGAGTGGATGGAGCCATGTTGTGACCATCCTGCAGGCTCCCAGGTTCCATTCCTCTTTCTCCAGAGTCTCAATTTTGCAGCCAGATGAAGTCTTCCAGACAGCCAATGTCCATGCGGGCTGTTTGTTTGCTTCTACTCAGGGGCTTGTTTATGAAACACGGCTTCGGAAAGCATTCCTTATTCAAATAGACATTCAAGTCCTGCAGGAGAATTCCATGTTCTTGAGGTTGAGGACTTGGTGTTCCACACCAGTGTTATTCCCTCCTTAAGGACTTCCCGCTCAGTCACCGGGGCCAGAGAGGTGGGTTATTTATTGCCCAGATTAAATGTGTTCTTTGGCCATAAAACTGGTACCAGTGCCCTGGGTGAGACAGACTTGTCTCTGTGGAAAGAGCTCTGATGATCATACACTCCTATACCATCTGAGGGTGAGAGGTTCTGGGTAGGTATGGATTTTCTGTCCCAAATATTTGTGAGGTGAGGGCCTTCATGCCTGGTGCATGCCAGCAATTGGACCAGACTCGGGGGCACAGCTCCAAGCAAGACAAACCTGGCTGTATCTCTGGTGGAGCTCAGGGTTGGTTCATCCCATGAGCTTTCACATGTTACCTATGGTATGATTCACGATGCTTGCCGTGAAGAGGATATATCTGGGTGACCCAGCCTAGAGAAGGATACATTGGCATCAGGGCTGAAGACATGTAGAAGGTGGACATAATATCACAGAAGGAAAGAAAGGCACACACAGGGTGGGGTGGGGGTGGACAGTACATGCAAAGGCAGTGAGTTGGGACAGTTGAGCAACCAAGAGATCAGGTGTGGGTGGAGCAGGGTGAAAGGTCAAGTCACACTAGGCCCTGTGTGGGTCAGGTGTCTGCAGTTTATTCTAAAAGCCGTGGGAGCCACCCATGGGAGGTGTGAGCAGGAGGCAGGCAATGCTGCCTCCCTGGGTCCTTGTAACAGTCTACCCTCAGTCTATCTCTTCCTCTGACCCTGCCCACAGCCCTGCTCACCTCTTATCATTCCCCTCCCAGCCTTAGAACCTGCTAGTGACTTTTCACTTCAGACACCAGATTGAAATCCTTTGCAGGGCTTGAAGTGTTGGTAATTGGTCAAGGCTTGGAAGAACGAGTAAGCGTGTGGGAGGTCACTGGAAACTATTATTGTCTTTCACTGTCGGGCCATAAGCTGATTTATGAAACAACTTTTTAGAACACTTAGCAGAGGTGTGAGCCAGGAACACAGCATGGTGGTTGTCACCATCATCACTGATTGTCTTCATTAAGCCAGGGTTACTGTGCCGAGTCATTTCCACACTGTATTGGCTCACCACTGTTACGAACCACAACAGCCCAAAGTTTAGTCACCGAGACCCGCGAGTGCCAGCTCACAATTCTGTGGACGGCAGTGTAGGCTGGCCTCAGCTGGGCGGTTCTGCTTTGGCTGCTCTCTCCAGCCTGTTTGTGGTAACCAACAAGCTGCAAGGCGGCTTCTGGGGACTGCCTGGCGTTGGGCAGAATCAGTGGGGATGACTGGTCATATACATCTGCCTATCCTTCCTGATAGATTGGGCCTCTTCCTAGGGTGGTGTCAGATCCCCAAATGAGAAAAGATATTCAGTTGCATCAAGGTACCAGGCTCCAATGACAAGGTGAGAAAAAGCTCCTACCTCTTGACAGGGTCTTGACAGTGACCACATCACTAGGGAGCATGGATGGGGAGAAGGGTGAAAGTCTGAATCATTTCATCCTCAACAAGATGAGTCAAGTCTAGTTTGGCAAATGGGGAGGTTGAGCTACAAAGAAACATGTCTTACTCAAGAAACTGACAAAGATTACAACTGAAATTCAAACCTCCGAGTTTATTTAGGTTCTGGAGACCAGGTCTCTATGTAGCCCAGGATAACAAATTCATGATCTTCCTGCCCCAGCTTGAATACTGGGATCTGAGGAGAGTGCAGCCATGCCTGGCTCAACCCTCAGTTTATCACTCTAATTTAATCTTGTGTTTTGGATCCTCAGGACATATTGTCCACACGACTCACATGATAGCCTAAGTTAAGGGCGTATATTTTTCAGGATACCAGGCCTCTTCTTCATCATCATATTTATTGTTTGTCTGTGATATACAGGGACTGCCCATGACTCACACAAACCAATTTGTCTCATCCTTCCCAAAGTCGTAGGAGGGACTGTTGTCCTTAGCACTCAGTACCCATGGGAGGTTGGTCTCAGGATCTCCACAGATATTAAAATCTGTGACAGCTCAAGCCCTTGTATAAAATTCAGGGTACAGTCCACACATTGTCCTTCTGTGGAGTCAGTGTGCTGGGTAATGATGCTTCCATCACCCACGTCCCACCTGTGACCGTTGTCACATCCGATCATGTTACCTATGATCTTGCCATCTACATAAGGACAAACCATGACACTCACACAACAGAACTGTCTACCAGAACATCCTAAATGTATCCGTGATATTAGAGTGGCTGTGCTTTAAGCCAGTAATGCAGTGTGAATGACGTATGGTGCTGTGACCCTGCATTGCTCAGGGAACAATGTGTGTGTGTGTGTGGGGGGGGCACTGTACCTGTCTAGTACTTCAGCAACATTTTTTTTTTTTCTAGTTGGGAAAGGATTTTACCCTGTAACCCAGGTTGACTCATCGCATAGCCTAGGCTGACCTCAAACTTGCATGGCTACCTTCCTGCCTCATCCTCTAGAATGCTGGGGTTAGCGGTGAGAGGCAGCCATGCTGAGCCAGGTGCACTTTTCTACAGAACATGTTTGATTTTCATTTGGTGACTCTACAGTTGCAGACAGGGCAGGCTGGGCGTGTAGACTGACAGTTCTCCCACGGTGTGAGTCAGGATTTGAAATGTCAGGAGGGTGTACTTCAGTGGTCAACTGCTTGTCTGGCATGCTCGAGGCCCCAGGCTTAATCTCAGCAACATGACAACATCAAAGAAATCTGTGGTGGGGGGACTGCTGTTCTCATTTTGGTTTGCCCCACAATTAGGACATCTGGTGTCCCGTTCATATCCCCCACCTCTCTGGTTTTTCAAGACAGGGTTTCTCTGTGTAGCTTTGCACCTTTCCTAGAACTCTCTCTGTAGACCAGGCTGGCCTCGAACTCACAGAGATCCACCTGCCTCTGCCTCCTGAGTGCTGGGATTAAAGGTGTGTGCCATCACCACCTGGTTTTAAATGTGTAGCCCAGGCTGGCCTCGAACTCGTGATCCTCTTGCCTCTGCCTTCTTCAGCAAATCCTACCGGCATGTGCCACCACAACCGGCTCGTTCATATTCTCTTTCCAAATACGAGCAGACAGAGGCCCAAGTGGAGCTCTATAGGCCCAAAGTCACACAAAGTGGGACTAAATTCAGGTCCCCTTTTGCTCCCCATGGCGGCCTGGGACACCTTCATTACAGAGGCTGATAAAAGAATAAACAAATGGCTGGGGTGTACACACTTGGTCTTCCTTGAGGTGCCACCAACCAAACCTAGTCCCAGAGTATAGGCCGAGAGCACTTTGTGACCACTTAGCACAGTGGGAGAACCCTGACCCAGGAGCCAAAGGCGCAGGCATGCAGTCCTTGGTTGATGCATAATCTCCTTGGCTGAGTCAGCGAAGGGAGGTCCTGGCTTTCTTCATCTGAAACACTGGACAGTGAATCCCCACCTGCATCCCTGGCCCAAGTCAAAGGTCAGATTCACCCGAAACTCGGAACAGGGTTCTCTACTAAGCTCACCAGCCCCACAGGCTGTGGCATGGTCTGGGCCCCATGTTACCCGTCTTAGGAGAACCCCGACCTCCCTTCCATCTGTACCTCCCGAACCTCTCCTTGTAATGGCACCTAGGCGTCTAAGCTTTATCTGTTGGTCTGTTGGCCAGACAACACGGCTCAGGATAAGAAGAGTTTGAGAACATTGCCAAATTGAAGCCACTCAAAGAAACAAAGCAAAAATGGGAACGCTGGTACAGTGCTAGTGCCATGTAAGGTAGACTGGCTACTTTGGAAAGCGTGGCCATTTCCTAAGAGGTTAAACACCCTCATCTTATGTCCTGGCCTTTCTCCTCCTTAAATATTTATTCAAGAGAGAAAAAGTCTAACCATGTGTGGTGGTGGTGGTGGTGCATGCCTGCCGCCCCAGCACTCTGGACCTTGGAGGCTTAGATTAAGAATTCAGTGTTCTTTTCAGCTACCTGGCAAGTACAAGACCAGCCTGGCATACACGAGACCCTGTCTTTAAAAAAGAGAGAGAGAGAGAGAGAGAGAGAGAGAGAGAGAGAGAGAGAGAGAGAGAGAGAGCGCTGACACTGAACACTTTAGACTTATAGTGACTTTATTTTCAAAAGCCCAGAACCCCAAACAACTCAAGCATCTCTCAGTGGGCGAAAGTGAGACAGATGGTTGGCATGCACTGCATGGAATTGTAGTCAGCCAGAAAAATGAATGAGCCTGATGTACATGGCGTGAGTGAGTCCCACAGTGGTTAGACACTTGCAGAATATGACATTTTGGTCAATGACTGACCACGTATACGACAATGGTTCCATTCAATCCCTGTATGCTGTGTGGAAAATGCCAGAAGAAGAAACAGCATACTCTTTGGTTCTATTTACATAAAATTCTAAAACATGCAAACTAAAGAAGGATAGGGCTTGGGGGTGCTGGAGATGGAGCAGGGGAGGGACAGACCCAGCCCACAATGGAGTATGAGGAACCTCCTGAGGGTGATGGCCACATCTGTCATCATCTGTGGCAGTACCTTAATAAAACACGTCTCCAAGGGGAGATCAGCGGGCTGGTGAACGAGCCCAAGAGAATCTGTAGAGAAAGGCTGGTTTAACGCTATTTAAAACATCTCAGCTCGGAGAAGAAGGGAAGCTTCCAGATTCCATGCATGAAACCAGCATAACTTGGGCACCAAAAATCTGGCAGGAACATTGCTTTTGTGAGCACGAGGCTCTGTATGCAGCACGCTCAGGGTTGTTACTAAGTCAACAGCCTGTAGCTGACCTAGATTCCCAGCAGCTGCTGTCTCCGCCTACTTTACAATGGATGCTCCTGCACAGTTCTTTGGCTGAGTTCAAGACCGGCTTGGGCTTCAGAGCAAGATCCTGCCTTAAAATACGATCGAACAAATAAAAGGGGAGGGGAGTGCATTGGTAAAGCACTTGCCTAGCCTACTTGACACCCTGGGGTAGATTCTTAGCCCATTTGGTGGGGGAGCGCAGGGAGTATACTGGGGAGATGGCTCAGCAGTTAAAATACACAGCTCAGCAGTTAAAATATTTGCCATGCACGCAAGGGGACCCACGTAAATATCAGATGGCCCTCTTCGAATTTCAGCCCTGGGGATGGGCTCCCTGGAGTAAACTGGCCAGTGAAACGATCATATCAGCAAGCTCTGATTTAATTGAGAGATTCTACCTCAAAGAATAAGGTGGAAGAGTGGTTGAGGAAAATTCCCAATGTCAACTTTGGGGCTCCACGTCCATGAGCACATATATGTGAACACACACACTACATACCACACATACACATGAAAAGAAGAAAATGGGAGAAAGCTGTTTCTTCCATTTTTAAAATTACTATTGTTTGAGACAGGGTTTCACTTTGTAGCCCTGGCTGGCCTGAAACTCTCTATGTAGACCAGATTGGGATTAAAGGTGTGCACCACGATACCATGCCTTTCCTCCTGCCTTTAAAATTAAGGTATACTTTTTATTCTACAAGTGCCCTTTTGTGCCTTGTAGAATGACCGTCTTGTCTAAGAATGCAGTTCCTATTACTCTCTCATGATTTATACCTAAGCCTTGATAGCATTCTACAAAATAAACAGGGGAGGTTTTCCCCAAAATCTATCTACTAAAAGAAATTTCAGATCACTCAGGTTAAGTGAAGCAGCTATAGAAAGAGTTCTGGATACTGACAAATTTCTTAGGAATTTAGTTAAAATTGGGCTTTCAAAATTCTGCAATCACATCCTCAGACATCACTTTCCATTTTTGAAGCTCTATAAGAAACCAGTGAGAGAAGAGAATTACTCCTAACAGTAAATAACAAACAGCTTGGCGAGCCTGGGCAAGGGCTGGGTAAGGTGTCACATGCCTGGTGTCACATGTCTGGCGTCCCAGCACTTGAGAGGTGGAGGCAGGCAGATCAGTTTAGGTCATTCTGGACTATCTAGTAAGTGTGAGGCCAGCCTGGGCTGCACGAGACTCTGCTTGAAAAAAAAAAAAAATGTAAGTTAAGTTGTGAAGATACCCACGGACACATTTTTATTTTTTAATTTTTTGAGACAGGGTTTCTCTGTGTAGCCTTGGCTGTCCTGGAACTCACTCTGTAGACCAGGCTGGCCTCAAACTCACAGGGATCCACCTGCCTCTGCCTCTCGAGTGCTGGGATTAAAGGCGTGCGTCACTGCCTCCTGGCTCCACAGACACATTTTTAAGATGTCTTGGGTGCATCTGGATCTGGGCAGAAGATCATAGGGCATAGGTGGGGACTGACAGTCTAGTAGTAGTGAACACTTAGAACATAAATAAAAAAACAAAATGGAGTGCTCTACAAGATGTCGGTCCCTGCTCAACATCCCGACATCAGGACACTCTGAAAGCAGAAACAAGTACTTGGGTGTAACAATGCCCTGGGATCAGGCAGCTTACACCACTTATGAGCAGGGACCAAAAAGTCTGCAAGGACAAGACAAACCTCAGCACACAGGGGCTATACACTCTATCAACAAGTGACCCTTCCAGTGACCACATCTCCCACCAGGATTTCCTGCTGCTGACCTTGCTCTGACCTTCATGACCATTGCACATGGCATGCTTAGAGCTAGATTGTTGTGTTGTTAGATTCATTTGCTGTGAGTTTCCCCCTTTTCTATGTGAGAACAATAAGCCATGCATTCAAAAAAGACCCCTGATGGGTCATGTAAGTCATGTTCAAGATGCTAGTCATTCTATCTACCCCTGACAGATGTATAGGCTAGTGGGGAAAATGAGTTCAAACCAAGTGGTGGGGAAAAATAAAATGCAGACAATACCACAGACCTGAGAACATTATTTCTTTTTTTTTTCTTCTTTAAAATAAAAGGAGGGTGAGGGAGTTGAAGCTGGAGAGATGGTTTAGTGGTTAGGAACACTTCCTGCTCTTGCAGAAGACCCAGCTGTGATTTCCCATACCACATCAGGCTGCTCACAACTGCCTGTAACTCCAGTTCTGAGGGATCTGATGCCCTCTTCTGGCCTCTTCTGACACAACATGCATGCTATGCACACACAGGCAAGCAGGCACACGCACATAAATAAAAACTAAACCAAACGATACTAACATTAAGATGGGGTGGGGTAGGGTTCTGGGGCTGAGCAGATAGCTCAGTAAAATGCTCCCAAAAGACCTGAGTTTGCCCGCCCCTACCCAATCCCATGTATAATAGTTATGCATGGTGGCATACATGTGTAGCTGGAAAGGTGGAAACAGGCAGATCCCTAGGGCTCAGTGGCCAGCCAGCAGACCTACTTAGCAGGTTCCAGGCCAAGGAGAGACCCTGTCTCAGAAGAAGAAAAGTAGAGGCCATCTGAAGAGTGACAACTGATGGTTGACCCCTGTTCCACATGCAGGAACACACATGCACATACATGTACCTCACACACATGCACCCACACACAGGAACATGTACACACACACACACACACACACACACACACTTAGGGTCGGGGAGGGGAGACAAGCATCCCCTGGAGCATGGAAATACTGGTGGGTAAGCTTCTGTCGTCTTCTCAGGGAGGTCTGGGTGCAGTCTGGGCAGCACCCACAGCTGGCACATTCACTTCTGGGCGTTCTTGCTTTAATATGTTTGGCTTTGCCATTGGTTCTGGGAGCGGGAAAGCCATGGTTTCAGCAGATGGGCATTCTGGAATTCCAGTAGCAGCAGCCTTAAGGGAAACTCCCTGAGTATTAGCAAGCAAGCAGAGTCTCTCTTGGGCCCCGTCTTCATCTGTCACTTGTCAGTGTCTCTGAAGTTTCCAGAAAAATACTGTTGGTGATGTGTTGGGTATGAGAGAGTAAAGTCTTGCCTTTCTGTGGCTGTGATAAAATATGCTGACAGAGGTAACTTAAGTGAGAAAGGATTTGTTCCGGCTCAGTCCACCATGGCAGTGGAGTCAAGTGGTTGGGAGCTTCAAGCAGCTGATCACATTGCATCCAGGAAGCAGAGAGCCACAAATGCATCCAGCAGCTCAGCTCACTTTTCTCACTGACATAGTCCAGGATTCTAGCCAGGGAATGGTGTCGCCCTCAGTGGGAGGGTCTGCCACCACTATTAGCACAACCAAAATGATCCACCATAGGCATACCCAGAGGCCCATCACCCAAGTGACTCCAGATTCTGTCAAGCTGACGATTACCAGCAACCATCAGGAACAGCTAAAGCCACACCTAGAAATATTTGCCCATATCATGTCTTTGTCTTGATTTGCCTATCTCAGAGTGTCAATGGCCCTCATAAACTGCTCTGGGCAGATACACTCTGTCCTCTCTGAACGTACCAGCTTTCCCAGGCTGCCCCCACCTTTGCAGCATCGATGGCTGTGGTGATATTGTGTTCCCCAAAATATTGTGTACCCTAATAAACTTATCTGGGGTCAGGGAACAGAAGAGCCACTAGATATAGAGGCCAGAACATGGTGGCACACACGCCTTTAATCCTATCACTTGGGAGGCAGAGATCCATCCAGATCTCTGTGAGTTTAAAGCCACACTGGAAACCGCTAGGCATGGCGACGTGCACCTTTAATCCCAAGAAGTGAGCCTTTAATTCCAGGAAGTGAGGACAGAAAGCAGAAAGGTATATAAGGCATGAGGACCAGGAACTAAGTAGGGTAAGCTTTTAGGCTTTCGAGCAACAAACAGTTCAGCTGAGATTCATTCTGGATGAGGACTCAGAGGCTTCCGTCTGAGAAAACAGGATCAGCTGAGGAATTGGCAAGGTGAGGTAGCTGTGACTTGTTCTGCTTTTTTTGATCTTCCATCGTTGACTCCAGTACCTGGTTCCAGGTTTGTTTTTATTAAAAAGTACCATTTAAGATTTGTGCTACAGTTGGCCTTTAAATGACACTGGCCACGAGTCCAGCAGGAATGGAAAGCAAGTGACTGATTCCCAGTAACTATCTATTTTAGCATCCTGCCTCTCAACTAAGCCATTTTTGTAAACATTCAGATTTCCTCTGTGCTTCTCTAGAGAGGCTGTTTTCCACTGTAGACACAACTGTAAGATTTGCAGATCCTAGACAGCCCCAGCCCCAGCCCCAGCCCCAGCCCCAGCCCCAAGCCCCATCCAAGAAAGAAGATTCATGATCTGAGATTGGTTTGCTTATAACTCTTTGGCTCATACAAGTAGAAGATAGAAGACCAGGTATAGCAATGCAGCTGTCCCTTAAATATCACTGCTGAGGGCTAGAGAGATGCTCAGAGGTTAAAAGCACTGGCTGCTCTTGCAGAGGATCCAAGTCCAGTTCCCAGCACCATGCCGGGTGGCTCACAACTGCTTGTAATCTCCAAGCCAGGAGATCCTATGCCCTCTTCTGGCCTCATAGGCACCTGCTCTCACATGCACATATCCACACACAGACATATAATTAAAAATTAATAGTAATAAATCTCTAAAGATATAATCATTGAACATCCACTATTTTCTCAAGAGCCTGAGCGAGGATTGACAAATTCTTCAAACTGCGTAGGTGTACTCCGGCTATCCCTGTCTGTGCTTGCTCTCGTAAACGCCTGGGTGAGATCACCGTGAAGCTGTGAACAGCAGACACACAGGCAGACACGACTTGAGATGGATTCCTTCACAAGCTGTGGACAAACAAAGCTTTCCTGCCAGAACTTCCATCTCATAAACACACAGATCTCCAGGACCCAGGATCCTTTCTCCCCAGTCACCATAATGCCTTACCATCACTTTCTGGCCAGATAGCCACGACTGATATAACGCAACCTGTCTGAGACAGAAAACACTGTTCCCTCCGTTTTCTCAAGATATGTTCAGACTGGGACCAGGCTGGACCAGCTGTTGGTGTGTTTGTTAGCATTAGACTTTCAAAGTTTTGGGGGTCACCTTTGTGTGTGTGTGTGTGTGTGTGTGTGTGTGTGCATGTATGTCCTCAGAAACCACTTGTTCAATCCTTTGGAGCTGAAGTTACAGACATCAGTGAACCACCCAGCATGGGTGCTGGGATTTGAAATCATGAAAGAGCAGCAAGCTCCTCTTACTGTTGAACTGTGTCTCCAGCCTCTCAAAACCTTCTTGCAGTGTTTTCTAAAACAGCTTCTCTCAGTGGGGTGTGGTGTTGTGAACCTTTGATCCTAGCTTTGGGGAGGTAGAGGCAGACGGATCTCTAGAAGAAACTAGCCTGATCTACACAGCAAGTCCTAGGCCAGCCAGGGCTACACAGTGAGACCTTGTACTGGGACTGGAGAGATGGCTTAGCAGTTAGGAGTGTGTGTTTTGCTTGCAGAGGACTCAAGGTCAATTCCCATGTTAGGCACGTTAGGAAACTGACACTGTAGTTCCAGGGTATGTGATATCCTCTTCCGGCCTCCCCTGGCACTGCACTCATGTGCAACTCCCCCATCCCACATAAACAAATCATTAAAAAATAAAAAGTCAAAGTAAAAACACCCAACAGACTGCGTGAAACAGTTGTGTTTCCCCAAAAGGGTATTCATATTTTTCTCTCAAGATTATATGGAATTGTAAGCTTGAGTGTCCTGAATCCCTAGTTGAAGAGGAAAACCCCTGAAGACCAGACATTGGTGATTCCTGTAATGCACATACCCTTCCTTGTCTGTCCTTGGATTCAACATGTGTGCCTGGCTATTCTCTTTCTAGAGCAAACAACAGCAGAGGAACTGGGTATGTTATTGTTTTGGTACCCACACTGGCCTTGAACTTACTCTGTAGCTAGGCACAATGTTGAATCTTCATCCTTTTGAATCCTGATCCTTCTGCCTCTACCTCCCAAGTGCTGGGATTATAGCATGTGCCACTATGCCCGGCCTGATTCATCTAATCTTTTTTATAAACTTTCTTTGCATACCCAGTTGATACTGTCAGTTGAAGAGCAAGAGCCAGCCCAAGTCACGCTGGCGATCGGCTGAGCTAGGATTCAAACACCTGTGCCCAGGATCTGGGTCCCACGCTTGTTCCCACGTGGTCTTACCATTTTTCCACCTGGGCCATGAAGAAGCTATTCCTCCATACCAGCTCTGTCTAATCCAGACCCTTGTTAAGCCAAGAGTTAGTCTCGAACTATTCTCTTCTGGCAGCCTCTCTGTAAGGACAGAAGCCAGTTTGTTCTGGGAACATTGCTTCTGGGGAGCAGGGGAGCCAGGGAGCTAGAGAGCCAAGGAGCTGGCTGGAGCAGGAGAAGCTGGAGAGGGTAGCAGTGCTGGCCTGGCCTTTCCAAACAGCATCTTGTCCAAGTGGGCCCCATCCCAGGAGCATGGTTCAGAAACTCAGCATCTATGCACAGCCAGCCCTGGCCTGCCTCGTGGCTGTCATCCTGGTTGAATCACTGGCCACCCACAACATCTTACCCTCCACTGATTCCTGATCCTGGAGTCAGCCCTTTCTCTCTCACAGCCCCTCTTACTCCAGTCCTGTCCTGGACCAAGCATGGTGACCAGCAGCTGTTTAATCATCCCCAGGGCCAGTGAGGAAGGTGCTGTGCGGTCCAGTTCTCAGATGTGACTCAGAGGATGGTCTTTACAGAACATCTCACAGTGGGTGGCTGGCCAAGCACAAGTACAGATCCCCTTCTTTCTATCATGCTGGATCCCATGGACAACTCACCAAAGACTCCAAAGAGCTCAGCTCCTTTGGTTTTTGTAGCTAGAGTTTTCCTGCCTTGCCCACAGTCAGGACAAATCTCTGTCACCCGCCAGTCCCACAGCCGCTCAGACCCAACCAAGTAAACACAGAGACTTATATTGCTTACAAACTGTATGGCCGTGGCAGGCTTCTTGCTAACTGTTCTTATAGCTTAAATTAATCCATTTCTAAAAATCTATACCCTGCCACACGGCTTGTGGCTTACCAGCATCTTCACATACTGCTTGTCATGGTGGCAGCTGGCAGTGACTCCTTCTGCCTTCCTGTTCTTTCTTTTCTCCTCTGTTAGTCCCACCTATACTTCCTGCCTGGCCACTGGCCAATCAGTGTTTTATTTATTGACCAATCAGAGCAATTTGACATACAGACCATCCCACAGGTTTTGGTCTGATTTCTTATATCTTCTTTTTTTAAAATTTTTCTTTATTTATGTGCACTTGTGTTTTGCCTGCATGTGTGTCTGTATGAGGGTATTGGGTACCCTGGAACTGGAGTTACAGACAGTTGTGAGCTGCCATGTGGGTGCTGGAAATTGAACCTGGATTCTCTGGAAGAACAGCCAGTGTTCTTAACAGCTGAGCATCTCTCCAGCCCCTTCTTATCTCTTCTTTTACCCACTCCCACATCTCTCCCTCCATACATTATCCACTCACTCTGTAGTTCAGGAATGCTGGAAAATAATGTAACCCAGGCTGGCCTTGAACCCATGGCAATCTTCCTGCCTCAGGCTCCCAGACATTAGGATTGCAGACCTGGTCCGTTATTACTGACTTTCATTTTTTTAAATGTATGTGTAAAATGTTTTGCCCACGTGTATGTGCATCACCTGCACATCTGGTATCCAGAAAGGTCAGAAGAGGGCAACCAATTCCCTAGGACTGGAGTTAAAGGTAGTTATACGAAGCCTCATGGGTGCTGGGAATTAAACCTAGGTCCTTTGCATGAGCACAAAGTGTTCTTAACCACTGAGCAATCTCTCCAGCAGCCCCCTCCCATTTCCCTCATATTCTTAAGAGGAGTTTCCTATGGGAAACTCAGGAGACAAGGGAGTGTGTGTGTGTGTGTGTGTGTGTGTGTGTGTGTGTGTGTCCGTCTGTCCATCCGTCCATCCATCCGCCCGTCCATTTTCTGTATTTGTGACAACATACCTAATGCTGGCTATTTTATAAGCTCACAGTTCCAGAGGCTGAAAATCCAAGACCCAACAGCTACGCCTCTGCTGTCACAACGTGGTGGCATCTTGGCTTAGAAAACGGAGAGATCTCAGGGTGCGACCGCAGTCAGTGGGCAAGGGGCAATCAAGTTTGTCCTGGGGCTGACGCCTACCTGCCTGGGGCCTGCCGGGACGGGATCAATGGTTCTGCCATCTCAAGAGAGATGCATTTGACTTCAAACCTCAATTGTGTCTTTACTCTTCACGTCCCCGTCTAAAACTGAGAGGACAGTACCCATGTCAGAGGACTGGCGTGAGCGTGAAGGACCTCTACAGCGCTGGCCTTTACTCTCTTGTCCTGGCATCACGGTTGTATTTGCTGTTTAACGGAGCACGAAACCCCCAGGGGGCAGGGTCCTTGTTTAACGGCACGCATCAGTAACCACGACATTCATGCTTGTGAAAGTAAATCTGAAGTGCATTCTGACCCCCTCACTCTGGTGAGCTGCTCAGAAAGCTGCTGTGTCACCCCAACTCTTTGTGACCCTGCCCCCACCATTTCTTTACATAACACCAGTGGTTTCCCGCCTACCAAAATAGACTAATTCAATTATTCTGTATTTATCAGTTAGAACCAATGGAATGAAAATAAGCTGCCATAGCACAAAACCCCCAGATGTTTGGGGTTAGTTTTCTAACACAGTGTTCAACTATTTTACTTATTTAATGTTTTTCTTAAGAAACAAAACAAAACCAGTCTGCCCTGGGATTTGGAAACAGGATCCGATTCTCTTGGAGCCTCCCGCTCCCTGCTTGGGAGTGGTGTGGGCATGTGGGACAGACAGGTAATGGGAAACAGCTGCTTGGCCCATGTTGGCTCGCAAGCCCCAAATTGGTGATGAGGTGCCGCAGACAAAGGGCAGGCAGTGATGGTCTGGGCGGGGGTTCTGTGGACAGCAGTTAAACCCCCCCTCACCAGGCTGATGGAGTGAAGCAGAGGCTGCCCTTCTGGGCATTAGAAGCAGTGAGTACATACCCAGAGATATGAGCCGGACAGGCTCAGCCCAGTCTCCCAGCCCTCTGATGCTGGGAGAACATTCCCAGTAGGCATCGATGCTCTGGACAGCTTACACCAATGTCTTGTCCTGCAGTGACCTGGTCGCTGTCCTCCATGATGCTGTCATGACCCCAGACAGCAGGCACAGTCAACTTCAGAAGACACCATTTAGATAAGGAACCAAGAGAGTTTCTTACAAAGGGCCAGGAAGAAAGAAAAGACTTGAGGCTTTGCAGAGAAGGTGGGTTTTAGTATAAGTGCTCATGGTGCTCTTGTGGTGTGAAAGCAGCCATAGATAACATGTAAATGGCTGGACACATCCATTTACAGAAACACGTGGGGCTGGATACGGTCCACGACATATATTTTTGTTGGCTTCTGGCTACTTCACTGGCCCTTCTGCTCAAACTCCCTCAGCGTGAAACCGAAACTCCTGAGTGCAGACAGGATGACCTGTAGGGCTGACCTTGCTCGTCTCTCTACCCTTGTTTAGGACCCCAGCCCCGTGCCTAGTTCATTCCTTCCCCAAGCCCTGTGCACAGGCTGCTTCCCAAGTACAGCAGGCCCCTTGTCCCTACCTCCCTTTCCATACAGTTCATACATTCCCACTCTTTGGGGCTTAGCACAAATGCTATTTCCTCAAAAGACCATTCCTACAACATCTGAGAACACGTGACGATGCCCTCTCTCTGGTCAGGAGTTACCATGGCACCCAGTCTTATTTTCTGCCTGGCACTTACCACTGTAGGGAAACATCTCCCGTGGTTTTGTTTATATTCTTCACCTCCATCAGCTCCAGGAGCACAGCAGACTCTGTCTCTGGTGCCTCTGGTTCGTAGAGTTGGAGTACAGGAAGTATGTGAGACTGACCAGCTGTCTCCCTTGGCTTCTCAGCCATGTTGCTGATAGAGATGTCTTTTAATACTGAGGACCCTGATCTTGGCCCATTTCTACACTGAGTGCTCTTAGAGTAACATCCAGACTCTCGCCATCGTCCCAGAGATGCTGCAAAGAGGACCCTCTGCCTCCTGCCCCCAGACCATCTCTCCCATCCTGAAGAGGAGTTTGCCTGTACATCTACTGGTGTGACCCCAAAGGACACCACTTGGCAATGGATGTGTTTTTGCATTGATAACAGACAACGGGTGATGTTCCAGGAATTCTCTTCAAACAAAAGAATGAGGCCAGAGACACCTGACTCATGAGTGTCTGGGAAGGTGTCCAGTTTCCTCGTCTCACCTCACCCAGGTCAGGCTCTCTTGTGTAGCATAGTCAGGGTAGAAATAGAGAACGTGATTGTTGCACATCGATGTCAAAGACCATCCAGGCTGGAGCTGCACCAACTGTGAGAATCACAGGGCTGGGAGCTTCTACTGTGCTTTCTGACCTGGCTGGAACTATTGCCAGCAAAGGAGGGGAAAGATGACGCAGGGCTGTCGGCGGTCTAAGTCATGGACTCCTTGTATACTGTGAATCATCTATTACTTCCTTCATGATTGAAAAGCCACTTTCCATCCTACAACAGAGCTGAGGCATTATGGACAATTCACATGAGTCTGAGATCCATACTGCTTGAGCTACATAAAGAAGAAAGATTTACAAGTGGCTACCTTTTGTCTTCATCTCAAAGAAGGCGCAAGAATTGACATCCAAGTGGCTAAAAACAATACCACACTTCTAAATGACATGAGATAAAGTGTGTGTTTGAGATTGCAAGAGAATCCATTTTCCTCCATGGGCATTAACAAAAATATTTTAATTCTATATGGGAGGGAACATGGCTTATCAGAATTTTTTTCTTTCTTTTTCTTTCTTTCTTTCTTTCTTTCTTTCTTTCTTTCTTTCTTTCTTTCTTTCTTTCTTTCTTTCTTTCTCTCTCTCTCTCTCTCTCTCTCTCTCTCTCTCTCTCTTTCTTTCTTTCTTTCTTTCTTTTTTTTTTGAACTGGCCTATTATAAAATGCTAACTGCTGAGCCAAGTATGGTGGGTGCCCACCTTTAATCCTAGCACTTGAGAGGCCAAGGCAGGCAGGTCTCTGTGTAAGGCAGATCACAAAGTGAGTTACAGGACAGCCAGGACTACATAGTGAGACCCTGTCTCAAAAAAAAAAAAAAAGGCAAAACAAACAAAATCCCCAAACAACAGCAATAAGCTGACTGCTGTTCTGCTGTGCAGTGTTAACAGCAAGTATGGCACATGCACCCCACTTCTGGTCATTTTTTTCCTCTTTGAGACAGAATTTTGCTATGTAGCTCAGGCTAGCCTTGAATGCAGGGAATTCCTGTCTCTACCTCCCAATTGCTGGGATTATAGGAGTATGCCATCAAACCCAGAAAGTTGGTCATGTTTAAAGCTAGGCCAAGGAACAAGGCATCACACCCTCTCAGACTCAGAAAAGAGGATGCTTTGGTACCAGTGTCTTCTGATCCTGGTCGATCTTGACTTGGTTTGCTTTAGCACCTCCTTCTGCTGCTAACTCTGCCTCTCTGAGTTTCTCCATCTTTTGATTATCTTTGGATTTGATTATTCTCTGACACTCACATCCCTGCTCTCCCTCTAAGGCAGTGGTCCTCAACCTTCCTAACACTGTGACTCTTTCATACAGTTCCTCACGTTGTGGTGACCCCCAACCACAAAATTATTTTCATTGCTACTTCATAACTATAATTTTGCTACTGTTATGAACCGTAATGTAAATATCTGTGTTTTCTCATGGTCTTAGGCGACCCCTGTGAAAGGGTCGCTTGCTTTCTTTTGCTATTTCCTGAGATCTAACTGATGTTCAAGCAGAGATCAACCCTGACCTTTGACCCCTGGCCCTCTCAAGTAGGGAGCAAACAGCAGTGGCAGGTTACAATGACACTGGAGAGACTGGCGACATGGTCTCTTCTCTAGGCCTATGCAACTTCTTCTACATCCTCTCAAACATCACTCACTGCCTTTCCCGGAGTACTTCCAAGGACAGGAAACTCCCAACTTCTCGGGACTGTCCTTTCTGGTTTTTTTTTTTTTTTTTCTGACAACTTTATCAGAAAGCACAAGTTGTCAACAAGCCTGAGAGCCCTGAAGCCTATTTCCTGCAGAGTGCTGATTTGTGGCGTAAACTCCAAGGCAGCTGTCACCACGCCCTCTCCCCCGTCACTTGCTGAGAGCAGTACCTCAGCCCTGACAGAAATTAATCTCTCCCACTTTTCACCACCATAGCTCCTTGTGCTTTTCCAGCCTCTGGTCATTCATGCTCAACAGATAACTGATAGCCATAGCCATGGAACATGGGCAGCTTTCCAGAGTGGCCAGATATAGCCCATTATCGCCACAGCTACAGTACATGGGCTCATTGAGAAGTTACTGGACATTTTATCAATGAGGGAGGCAGGCCTAGGGACACTGGTGCTGGCCTTTGTGTGAAGGAATGGAGGTGAAGATGACGTCTCCTGAGATAGCACGGACTGCTTATCTGACAAGCGTCAGTTAGTCAAGCGTCAATGCATGGTCATCCCAGGTGGAGACAAACTATGAATCCCTAGCCTGAAAGATGGTAAAGGATTTATAAGTGGGGAAGAGACCCATGAGAGGTTCAGACTGGACCAAGGTCATGTAGGGAGACCATGGTAGAGGTCATGTAGGGAGATCATGGCAGAGGTCATGTAGGGAGACCATGGTAGAGGTCATGTAGGAAGATCATGGCAGAGGTCGTGAAGGGAGATCATGGCAGAGGTCGTGTAGGAAGCTCTAGTGGAGCTTCCTATGGTGGAAGCTCTGATGTCCATAAAGCAAGAGAAAGGCCCCAGGACCTTTGCAAGCTGCACTGAGCTTTATGAGAAAAGAAAGGGTGTTTGGGATTCGTCCTGTTTGACAAAGTCTAGCATCATGTGAGAAGGGAATCTCGATTGAGAAATTGCCCAAATCAGATTGGCCCATGGGCATGTCTGTGGGATGTTGTCTTGATTGATTTTTAATTGATGTACAATGGCACAGCCCACTGTGGGCAGCACCATCCCTAAGCAGCTGGTCCTGTGTTTTATAAGAAAGCTAGCTGAGCATAAACCAGTGAGCAATAATAAGCAGCAATTCCTCCATGGTTTCTGCTTCAAGTTACTGCTTGAGTTCCTGCCCTGACTTCCAGCAATGATGGACTGTGATTTGGAAGTACAAGCTAAATAGGAACTCTTTCGTCCTCTAAGTCTTTTTTTTTTTTTTTTTTTTTTTTTTTTTCTAGTCAGAGCATTTTATCACAGCAACAGAATGAAACCAGGACAGGGTCTTCACTGATCTGCACAAAAGCACACGAAGCAGCCAGGAAGGACGCAGCAGAACCCCAGTCCAAATCTCCAACCATTGGTGGAGTCGTGAACATACCCCCGAGGTCCATGTGGATGTGAACACAGACTTGATTCATCAGTTTTCATTGAGAACACCCTCACTGATTCCTTCAGCAGGACTTGTTTCAGCCTTAGGAACCACAGAGGACTTACAGTTAGTTCAACTTTTATGGAACTCTTGTTCTGAATGGGGAGGTGGGGAATGAAAAAGTGAATAGAGATATCAGATGAGGGATAGATGCCAGAGTGTTCTGAGGACCCTGGATTGCCCGGGATAAAAGGGCTCACGAGGGCTGGAGAGATGGCTCAGAGGTTAAGAGCACTGGCTGCTCTTCCAGAGGTCCTGAGTTCAATTCCCAGCAACCACATGGTGGCTCACAACCATCAATAATGACATCTGGTGCCCTCTTCTGGCCTGCAGGCTTACTGTATACATAATAAATAAATCTTTAAAAAAAAAGGGGGGGGGGCTCATGAGAGGTGTTGTGAACCAGCTACCTGCTGAGGCTATCTTCAGGAGGTACCATGGGCAGGAAACGCAGCAGTGAAAAGGCCCGGGGGTGCAGAGAGCTTGGTGTGTATCAAGAGACCTTCTCAGAAGCCAGGGCAGCTGGAGCTGAGGAGAAAGGAGGAGAGGTAGAGGAGGGGAGGGAAAGGGGGAATAGAATGGTTATGCAGGGTCCTGTGCATCCTTGCTGGGGCCTTGGATTTGCTCAGCATACGTGATGGAAATTGCTAGTGTTTCCTGGGTAGAAAGTGAGATGAATTGTGGTGTCTTTCACCCATAGATGAGGAGAGAGAGAGAGAAGAGAGGTGATCGTGGAGAACTGATTGACCTTTTGAAAGGTCACATGGGCTGTGAGGTTGCGATAAGGAGGGAGCAGGTAGAAGCAGACCACTGCCTGCCATGCTGATGGACCGGAGATGGGGGGCAGGCAGAGGACATCAAGAGTTTTGCCTGAGCTTGTGAACAGAACTCTCATTTGCTGAGCCAGGAAAAATGGCAGATGGTGGGGTGAGAGAGAATCACAACTTTGGTTTGTGTGATAGCTGGAATATGGAATGGCCCCTCTGGACCATGTATTGAAGGCTTGGCTTCCAGTCTGTGGTGCTGCTAGGTGTGGTGGGGAAACTTTAGGGTATAGGGCCTGGTCAAAAGAAGGTGGGTCATTGGGGAAGTGTCCTTGAGCTCCTGGGACCCTGGCCCTTTCCTGTCTCTTAGCTTTCCAGGAGCCATGCTGTGAGTGGCCTTGAGTCATCTCATCGTGCAACTCTTCCTATGATTTTCTGACTTGTCATAGGCCCTGGAGCAGCAACACCAACACATTACAATTCAAAACCCCAGAGACTGTTCAACTTCCTCTTAAGTTGTCTCAGATGTGCGGGCCACAGCAGCCCTTGGGACAGGTTGAACCAGACAGATCTATGATGCTCCAAGGCAAAAGGTTCAGATGTGGGAGAGATGCTGGTCTGGGAGTGGTCAGCCAACTGGAAGCACCGAGACTTTCTACACCAGACAGAATGCCCTCCCCATGAGGGGAATGAGTGTGTCAGATGTCAGAGGGGTGACCAGGACTGAGCCTGGAGGGCCCCAGTATTCAGAGATCAGGGCCATGAGGAGACTGAAGGGGACAGGCATGCTCAGCGAGGGCCGACCAGTCCAGGGGAGTCATCTTCGGAAGGGCAGACAGTGCTTCAGAAAGGAGGAAGCTGAGAACTGACAGAACAAGAAACAGCTGGAACCCTGGGGGACATATCTACCTCCCAGCTTAGCATTTACAAGGCCCTGGTTGATTCTACAGTGCAGTTTAACTTAAAAGGGAAGGAAAATGAAAGGAAGAAACAGTGAAGAAAGATATTGGCATGATTGAGTCACGAGGGATCACTTGCTGGCCATTAGGGAAAGCTTTGGTGGTGTGGACAGTGGGAGAACCCATGAGACCAGGGAGAGAGCAGGGAGAGGCAGGGAGAGGCAGGGAGAGAGCAGGGAGAGAGCAGGGATTTAGTACTTGAGAGCAGTGTGGTTGGAATGAGTAGACAGGAAAGAGGCAGTGTAGAGGCAGGCGTGAGCCAATCATAAACTATTCATACTATTACGATATTCTAAGATGCCATTTAAGAGACTATCCAAATAAATCTCTAACGCGAACAACACACACAAAAAACTCATTAACGAACAAATGCATCAGTGGAATTCATATTTACTAACTAAAGATAGTGTCTGCGGATCTCTCTAGTCCCTGGAAATGCCATCCCCTTCTCTATAAGCCGAAGCAAGTAGGATACAGATCTCTACTCAAGAGCTTAGAAGACAGTGGTAAGCATCTGTCTGAATAGGAGTGACTAGTGGCGAAGAAACCATGTGGCCGTGCACTCTCTCAAGGCCTGTTAACATATCATCCGTACCAACCCACTTGCGCAGTCACCAGGAACCTCCTACAGCTGATGTTCTATAAACAAATTATCTCAATAGTGCATGAGAGAGCTGCGTAGAAATTGGCAAAGCACGGGTAAGATGCAGTGCAGCGAACCAATCCGGTGAGTGATTTAGCGCCCAGCAGATTGGCATGAGTTGCTGAGTCATGTGATTAAGGTTGAACCTCTGTCCTCCTGGGTGGCACTGATAGGTTAGAGCAAGCTGTATATGGAGGTAGGTGGAAGTATGTGTTAGTGGTGCCACATACTGACATTGTGGCATTACCTTAGCATAGCGACAATATTATTATCACTCAGAGGGCCCAGAAAATGGAGTTATGACGAGTGTGGCACACACAGCCACATGATCCTACATACACACACACTTATGTGCAGTCCTCTTCCTACTCCAATAGCCCAACATGCCATGATAGGCCTTGAATGAGGATCTCTGATGAGGTATTCGCATCTCATCTGAGGAAAGCAAGAGGAGAGCGGATGTGCAAGACACGAGACCACACAGCTGTGTGAATCCCATCGGCCCGAGAGAATATAAGGAAGCTATCGACAAGAGAGAAGTGGGGTAGGTACAACATGAACTAGCAGTCTATATTGTAATATGTATCACTGCCATAGACGCACTGCTTCATAGTTATAGAATTGGAGGAGTCGATTTGCTGAGAGTAAAGATTAAAGACGTACGAAGGACATCTCCACGCACCACCAATCATTGAGATAGAGTAGAAAGCAGCAATCCGAGTTAGCACGTACGGTGGATGCTGGGTGGAGCGCGTGTAGTCGTGTGTCTGTGATTACTCGAGTCTCCTCCTTATCTTCCTTCACATACTCACCTCTGCAGGTTGTAGTTACGTGACTGTCAATAGCATCTCTGTGTAAGAATTTCATGACTATGATCTCTTAGAACCTGGCGCTTTGTTACCGTGAAAACACTGCCCATCTAATAGGATATGAGAGCATTCGTGGTTTAGAAGGCTAGAGTCACATGTAAAGACACAGGTCCAAAGACAGCGCCAGTCGATGGAGAGCTGAACTAAGATTGTGAGGCAAGGAATCATAACTGGGCCAGAGACAGCTGAGTCAGAGTTTTACCTGGCACGCTGATGAACAGACTAGAAAGAGAAATGCACGATAGAAGAAGAGAGACCCATACACAGAGGCTGATGGTAATAGGCAGTACCCAACTGAGAGCAGCGCCCCCTGTCTCCTAGTTCGCTTACTCTACATGATTGTCTCTCTTAGCCACAAGCTAGAGCCCCTGCCCTGATTTCACCATACAATATAAGCTTACTAAGAGACCTATCAAGTGTATCTTCTGAGCTGCGATAAGCCTTTAGAGTATGGCGATGACACATTCTATGGCTTAATCTCAGAGTAATTATACGAATATGCTGAGAGGCAGAACAAAGTTATTTGAGCAATTGCTCAACCACAACAGGCCTGTGTAAAGAAATTTATAATTTCATTATGAGCCAGACCTATGGTCCTGCTGATATTGTCTACCAATCTGGAGAACTCTTCTAGCCATTAGCATAAGCCACAGAGTGTCCACATTGAACTTTTTAAAATTCGCCAGTTAACCTGTCTATGTTCATACTCCACACTACGGGTAAAGTTAATATGCCGAGTTCAGTTTTCTGTCAGTTCGATCTACGGCTCATGACCAGTCTCTTATGATAAGACAGGTCCTACATGCGTGGCTGACTTCGCGTTCCTACGTATGGCGTGCTGCAGCTGCTGCGCCAGGAGGTAAACATGGCCAGCCTCTGTGTCTCTGCTACGAGAGCACACATATCTGTGAGTCTAACCCAATCACAGTGCACTGCCTCTCGTGGTTTGAGCACAACGATTTTATGCCTTCTCGTTATATGCTCGCCATTATGTGTGTCCACCACATGCTGGAGACAGGGAAAAGGAGGTACACTAAGGAAGTATATGCAGTGGCGGCCTAACTGTGGGCCCTTGAATTGTGAGCATCGTCTTTCTGACTCTTCAGTGCGAACGCACTAGCTCGAGGCCAGCTGACACTATTCCCTTGCGTGACGCATGTCACAGCCCAGTATGATGGCTCTCACTGACCTATTTGCGCGAAAAAGCATAAAAACAGGCCTTTAAATTTTTAGAAACGAATGGTTGGTGCGGCCTCTAGAGGTATCGTAGCTCACCAACACCGCGCGCGTCTACACACAAACACCACATAGAACGCCCGTGCTGTAGGGCGTACATGTGGAAGAGTATACACCCACTACCTCACAGATGCCCAAGGGGATTCAGAAACTCCTGCCCGTGAGTGACGACAGTATCCCCACCGTCAATTCTCCTCTACTCGCTCTTCCCTCACGTTCTCCCCTATGCTTTTCCCATTTAATGACTACTTCAATCCATGTTCACAAGTGGTATGCAAATTTTTGTGAGATACCACACATATCTCTTGCAACATTGTTAAATTACTATTGAATAGACCGAAGTGCTCACCACCATAGGTACGAATCTCGGAGATAAAGAGCATTTAATATCTCAATGGTACACAAATGCCAGATGAAAAATGAAAAACTATATTAGTATGAAATCCTATAAACAAAGATCTTGGAACTGATGGCAGACCTTTCAAATTTTCGCCACAGATCTAGACGTTGAGACCAAGGCCTCTGCGTCGACGAATACTAGCCAATAGCAGTGCAGTGCACGAGAGGCCAGATAGTTACAGATGGAAGGATATGGAATCCAACCCGTAATCAACGTAGCAGCAAGACGCGTGTGTTGCGTTTGTGAAATTGCAAAATGGTGTTCTCTCTCTCTTTAACCCCGTGACTCTATCGGAATGTATCTACTCTGCCAATTGGTACTCAGGTTTATAGTTTCGTCATATATATTTGAGCATTTTACAGAGACATATAGCAGAGCGAGAACGCCGAGCCTATACCTCTCTATTGCCTCGACTCTTCACTTAATAATATCGAGTGTAAGATGCAAGAAACAGTCCATAAATAGATGAGTGTGATCTTTGCTTATGTTATCTCCTATTGCTGAGAAGACAAAATGCATAAGTGTGAGCAGAATCTATGCCAGACAGACCAAACTTCTCAGGCACGAAAAAGTTGGGGACTGACGCTATACCGCATACGGGCATGTTAAAGACTCACGCGCACCTGCGGATGTGAGGAAGCGAGATCATTCTCTGAGATTTTCGCGCTCCAAGCCCAGAGCGTGGGCTCAACAACAGACAGTCTCCACACTTCTGTGTGCGGCCTGACCTTGGGTGGCCCTCCACATAAGAGCAGCAAGAGAGAGACCGTAAACACAGGGACTGAGAGACCTAGTAAAATATTCTTCCAAAAACAAAAATAATACATAAAAGAATATAACGGACAACAAAACACAAAGACTTTGAATAGTACAGCATCACTGTGCACAACATATATGTGGAGGTTATGTGTGGTGGATTATTTAATTAGGATTACACCACAAAATGGTGCCTTTTATTGAGAGTTAAATATTACACTGTTGTGTCTGTGGGAGTGCTGAGAGACAGAGTATAGGTCTCACTACAGGTGAGTTCTAAGAATATAAAAGCATCACATTTGGAACCTGCTCGCATGGAATGTATAGTAGTACACTCCTGTAGATAGAAGAGTTTAAGTGCTACAAGAATACTACAACATGATTCCTAGTCAACTCTTATTCCTAGGAGGCTCTCTTCTGTATCGTCCTACATTACATGACACTCATGAACATGGCACACTGCCAATAGTTATGTGTGCTTCTCTTATCTAAGACAACGAGACAAGATATCCATATGCAGCCAAGACAATCACTCAACTGAACACTCAAAAATATTATAAATAAATATATATAAACACATAATTAGTATATAAAAAAAACACAATCCTGCAGCCATAACTCCACTGGGCTACCTGCTCAGTAGAACGAGCTTAGCAGAAAAAAATATAGCAGTATCGCGTCAGACCGCGAAATGATATATTGCGAAAAGAACACTTATTTGTGTCAATCGAGATATTAACGTCTCAGTAGAAATGGTGTGACCTAGCTCTCAAACGTGCAAAAAGGAATGGTGTCACAAGACAAAAAGGCCTAGTAATATATAAGACAACACCTGCCTACGAAAGAAATGAGAGTGAGTAGCATATGATTATCTTCTCTCTCATGAGTGTTTAGTAATTATATGTATTCATGCTGTAATAAATAAAAGAATTATCAGAATCGCGAGTCGAGTTGACTGGTACAGCCTCAGCTATATGTATGCGCCACAGTGCTACCTGGAGTATGAGCAGAGAGTCGAGGCGTGTGGAAGTCATCTCGTTGAGTGAGGTGTTGTGCGCACGCAGCAAGAGAGTCGGTTGTCAGAGCGCGTCTGGTGACTTGAGTTATAGACTAATCATTTCAGTTGATGCACCCATATATCCCGAGATGAAATAGAACTGAGGCGTGAGATCTAGATAAGTCACCTCGTCTCCACTCTATTCGAGCGACACAAGCACGCAAACCAGGATCACCTCTAACACACACTGAAAAGTTGCGCTTATTAATTACAATAAATAGCATTCATTAGGTGAGTCTGCTAGTCAGTATAGCATTTATCTATGGTATACTACTATAATGACTTAGATCTCTGATCAAAATGAAAGTTAGACGGTCCGAATTTTGAAGCCAAATTTATGTGATAGTATGTGAGTGAGTGGCAGACATTCTCTTTGTCTAAGTGTGATTGGTATTCCACAGAATCTAGGTATAATAAACTGCGTCTGCGTTATGTAACAATAGTCTATGAGATCTGTAATTGAACAATACGTGAAGGGGTACTCTCCCTAACATATCAATGTCATATTACTGCATTCTAACAAAGGAAATGAGAGACAAAACACTAGTGCAGAGGCCTGAAAAGGAGGTGCATGGTGCTCATTGGAGGAGTTTGGCTTAAGAGAGTGGTACTGGCTCTTGCAGAGCACGCAGGAGAGTGTGGAGTCCCCTCTCAGCGACCCTAGCAGTGCTTCAGTGATACCTCTACATTATGCCAACCTTGGAGTTGAAAGCGTCCAGGTCTTATACATAATCCGAGTGTATCTGCTTGTTACTGTTTCGGGACTCGTAAGTTGAATCAGTAGCGGTTGTGTGCACATGCCCACATCTTTTTCACTTCCTGGTCGGAGTTGATTTGATTGTACCACAATATAGTGAAACAGAACAGAGTAAATCATCCTTAAGATAACGCTCTCGTGCCTCTTTTGCTCTTCTGTGACTACAGCGCTAGTTTACATGCCCGCGAATTGGTGTTTTTGAGTGCTATAATGAGCGTGAGGGCACCTTACTATTGATGCTAACAGCCCTGAGTAGTTAGGTGAGCATGGTAGTAATAGAATTCAGAGTCTGGGATGTTTCGCTACTATATCACCGTTACAAGTCAACTATAGGATTTAAACACTATTTATGCCTTGGAGGGTTTGGTGGTGTGGGTAGGTTCCAGGGACCTGATAATGACATTTCATTTGCACAACTGGTTGTAGTAATGGAAGATAATTGATCCTCATTGTCATGCTTCAAAGTAAGTACGAACAAAGGTATTCTAGGACGAATAAAGACGAAACACAGCTTTGATATTGTTGTTTTTGGATTGAGAAGAGCCAAATGTAGGTCTTCCATGTGTCTGGATAGACTGAAGAAGAACATATACTGCATATCCTCCTTAGTACCTCCGCAGACACTTGTGCTGCTCGATTCTTCGTCGTTCCCTCTGAAGTACTACATACGAGTGATCAATTCAGTTGTAAGCGAGTATTGCTAAACTGCGGATCCCATAGTGATCCTAGAAATGTCTCTCCTATTTTATATTCACTATATTTTGAGAAGCTGTAAGATGAGCAAATGACTCAAAGATATCTTCTAGTTGTTCTACTACTATGCAATGAGACTAAGGATCTGTCAAGTCAAGAGTATTACATGCTCATTCAGTAATAACAAAAATTTGTGCTCCGACCAAGCAAGGTAGAGTAACTTCTACATAGGCCAGGAGTTCTGCGATATACGGTGTCATAAAATCCAAAAACTATGAAGCCCAGAACTTCAAATTTCCCATATATAATAAGCCTTTATCATGTCCATATGAGTATTACCTCAAGGAAAAAGCTTTCTTCAACCCTGGAAAGAGCAGCAGTAGTGCATTATCCTAACTATCAGCTGTCTCTAATGATCATCATCAATGGAATAACTACATTACGATCCTCACTGCTCATTACTCCCCTCATTCATGTGCACTGGTATACCAAGCGTTCAATAGTCAAAAACTACATCTAAATATATGCACAAGAAAAATCTGTTCAATAAAAGGTGGGTATCATAACCAGTGGGATGGTAATTCCGTCTTAGAGAATATATCACTAAGGCATAGTTTCTGATAATAATCTAAAATTTAAGTCAAATACGCCAAATAAACCACCATCGTGTAATATATCAAGTGTACCCCCAGGCTAAAATCACTGATTTTATTAGTCTGTATTTTATAAGCATTATTGTAATAACTAGTAATTGGTAGTTTAAATCATTCAATCCACAACTAATTATAGTTCCCTACGTTCACCATAATATACGCTGCCCATTCTGACCTCTAATGTTATTTTCCTCATCTCCATCGTAATCTACCTCTCTTACTAATAACTGAGAGTAAGTTAGCAAATCGTATATTGCATCATTGTAAAACATATGTTAGATGCATAATGATTTTATACTCAAACTCTTATGAAAAATAAACAATATAACATATCTCAGTGATCCATGCCTACATACTTCTTAGGAGACACAAGAACTTGGTAACAGAGACACTAGCACCGGTCATCTTCTATAATTAAAAACCAAAGCACTTGACGTATAACATGAGATGGTCACACACATGAGCACATATTGGCGAGATAATTCTTTTTGACAAACATGATATTGTCATGCATAGAATAAAGATATTCTCTAATCTCCAAAGAGTTAAGGCTGAGATCGTACCTGTGATGCAGTTGAGGTTGGAGAATCATCATATCTTAGAGCGAGCCATCAATGTGATATCACCAACACGAGAGGTTTTCACGTTCATAGCTATCTATAAATGTGCAAGGTCATCGTTCTTATTGTGATATACGACATGAATATGCCACTACGCTGGTAGTATGTATAGATACAAAGTGTGATAAAGAAATTATAGTGAATACTACCTCCAAAAGATGTCTCTCTCACATTAATTTCTATGTTCATACTTATAACACACATAAGTAGTCATTTTGTACTCAGTCCCATATCTTTAACACAGTCTTGACAAATTAGACCATGAGTATGTATAGTAGTCTAAGATGCATTATATGAATCTAAAAAAAAAAAAAACATGAAAAAAAAAAAAAGATACTCACCATGAGTAGGCAAAAGCAATTTGAATTGAGCTCAAACAGGTGTGAAATGAATTGAATCTGCAAGTGAGCGGTTTTTTTCATTCTTCTCTAGAATGGAGACCAGAAATCTGTACAATCTAGCAATCATATTATCACACAGTAAGTTACTAAACAGTAACTGTAGTGCACTGGTATTTAATGTTTTGGTTGGGTGTATGTATCAAGAAAGGAACAGGATCAAACTAGTATTCGAACCTAGCTCAGCGACAAACCGATAATATTGCGAAAGAACATCTTTGTGAGTGTGCAAATGGTATTCTAGGCTGAGGTGTCGTTACCAATGAGCTTCTGGTGTAGTTCTATAAAAAGATTATTTGTGTTATTTAATATTTTTTAACTAATATAGATGAAAACAGTCTACCTTTAGAGTCTGCTGAGCAAACATGTGTATAGACACTGGCAGGTTTGTGTTTATGGATGAGTAAGAATATGTCATTTTCGTGTATCTTGAACTTCCCTGGAATTGGATGTAAGTATTAATTGTTGTTATAATTTTTAATGTCTACAAAGATTTTGTGGTTAATTGATTACATTGACAAATTTACATTTGTCAAAAACTATGTAAAATCAGTTTTTCTTTTTATTTTACTTATAAGTAGAATATTTCTGTTCTTCCTATTTTATTTTGTTTGGTGCTTGTGTGCACGATGAGAGACAGGGCCTTATGTGTTCTGCGTGTGTGTTATCCTTTAAATCCGCACTCGCTGAGGCGCACACCTCGTCTCAATCCAGATAGTCACGCCGATTTGAACCTGTACGAAAAAGTAACCTATGCGTTCTTGCTCATACTACCTCAGCGCAGCTCGGAGATGATATTGCTCAGTGTGAATGATAATAAAATAGGCATGCTCCGCCATGCACATCACTGACCGTGACTCCCTGGGGGGGGGGGGAACTTTTGTGGCTTCCAAGATAAGGGGCCATTTTTCCAGAATAAAACCCTTTTCCAGGTGGGGCCTTAAAAAAAGGGGTGCTGGAATGGCAAAATCTACAAACTAAACAAAGGTGCCATCCTGGGTTTGGCCATAGTTTCTGATACCACAACAAAGTACAGACCGTGAAAAAAAAATGTAGGCAAGCTGGACTTCATCATTAAAATGTTTGTGCATTGAAAAAAAAAAAAAGCTAAAAGTACAGAACTAAAACAAAATGAAAAACCAACTCTAACAAATGCGCTAAGAATAAGCTGGGTGTGGTGAATGCCTTCAGTACCAGCACTTGCGAGGTGGAAGGCAGAGGATCACGAATTCAAGATCCTTTCAGGCTACACAGGGAGTCCAGAGCCAGCCTTCATTACTTGAGATACTGTCCCAAGAGAACAACGGCGTGGTGGTACATACCTGTAATCTCAGCTCTTTGGAAGTGGAGGCAGGAGAATCAAAAGTTATTTCTCAGCTGCGTAGCATGTTTGAGACTACCCTAGGCTACAAGAGACTTTCGTCTGAAAAAAAAAAACAAAACAAAAAACAAAGAGTTGGGGGGTGGGGATGACTAGAGAGATAGCCCAGTGGTTAAGAGTCCTCCGTGCTCTTGCAGAGGACCTGACTTCAGAGTTCAGTTCCCAGGACCCTTGGTGGGTAGCTCACACTGCTTGTGACTTCATCTCTAGTGGCCCATCAGTCTAGAGCCAGTCAGGGAAAGAGCTGCAGGAGGCCCTGTCAGCGCTTGGCAGCTACTTTGCCATTAGGGGCAGAAAACCTGCCTCAGGGGTGTCGGCAACCGCGTGAGCCCAGTGAGGAAGGAGCAAGCTCTGGGCACCTAGATGCGCCCAGCCACACCTGAAGTGAGAACATGATTTTTCTTTTTATGCTGGGGGGTTGGAGTGAGGGGCAGTGAATAGAGCACGCCTTTAATCCTAGTACTCGAGAGGCAGGTGGGATCTCTGTGAGTTCCAGACCAGCTTGGTCTATATAGTGAATTCCAGGACAGTCAGAGCTCCATAGTGAGATCGCGTCTCGATAGATAGATAGATAGATAGATAGATAGATAGATAGATAGATAGATAGATAGATCGATGATAGGGAGAGGGAGAGAGAGAGAAAGAGAGAGAGAGAGAGAGAGAGAGAGAGAGAGAGAGAGAGAGAGAGGGGTATTTTGTTGTTGTTTTTGATTGTTAATGAAAAATCCTGGTTAAAATAATCTGCTCATCTCTATATACCTTCTCTTGGTCTTAATTCTCATTAAAGTTATGCCTTCCTCAGTGCCCAGAAGACTGAGGCAGGAGGAACACACACACACACACACACACACACACACACACACACACACACACACAGCATCTTGTGACCCTATCTTTGTCCAGGCTATCACCTGCCCACTCCTCTCTGCTGTGTGCCGATCCACACTGGGCCGCCTGCTCAGACCTGCTCAGGGCTGTGAGATTGAGTCTCACCACATCACTGCAGCCTCGCCGCATCACTGCAGCCTCGCCGTATCACTGGAACGCTCCTCTCTAAGCTAGACAGCACTGTATTTGCTCCCCAATGTCCCCCACGACTGGATCATGACATAAAGCCCTTGAAGCATGTGATACCAGGGAAACAGATTGCATATTTCATCCCCTTTTCATACACAGGGACAGTGGCATTCTGTGAGATCGAGTTGGTTGTCAAGAGCTCATGGCAGGGCTGGAGTCAAACTCGAGGCTGCACCTCAGCTACGTTCCCCTCACACACCTACCTCTGCTCCCCTACTTCTCAAAGATGCCTTGTGGGAAAGAGGCCACAGCCGTGCCTTGTCTTCGCCAGCGGATGGGGAAGTTCCCTTGGGAGGAACCGAAGCCACCTGCTTCACAGTTATCTTTGCAGAACAATAAACTTCAGAATCAGTTTGTCTAGTACAGTAAAACCGGGTCGTTAGGCACTTGATTGCCTGGTTATCTCTCCAATAGCTCTTTGCCGGCCTTAGCAGGGACGGGCTGCTGATAAGAACAGTGAACCCAGGGCTCGGAAACACAGAGTTCCAAGCCTGGGTTGGCCATTAACTATGGACAACTTCAGGTCCTCACCTCCCATCTCCAAGTGTCACTCACCACATCTTGGGATGCAGAATCTGAGTAGAGTGACATTTCCCAACTTAGTTTCCAGTAGGAATATATTTCTTTAGAAAATGTTTTAAAAAGTGACTCTCTCCCACACCCACCAATGCAGTGAACACGGGTTCCTCATTGTGGGCCTTGGATCCTTAGTTTCCGTGGCCATAACTCAGGCAGGAAGTCACAGCACACTGCAGTCCCACACTTCCATGACAAAGGAAACTTGCTGGCTATTATGTCTTGGAAAGTGTTTATAAAATAGGCTTTGGGTAACATTGGGTTCAGGATCTATGGGTCCTTATCAACTTGGAGAAGTTCTTTCATGTATGTATATGTATGCATGGTGTGTGTGTGTGTGTGTGTGTGTGTGTGTGTGTGTGTGTGTGTGTGTCCTCAGAGGCCAGAAGAGGGCATTGGATCCCCTGGAACTGGAATTGCAGGTCGCTATGAGGTGCCTGATGTAGGTTCTGGGAATCAAACTTGGGTCCTCTGGAAGAGCAGTAAGTGTTCTTAACCACTGAGCCATCTCTCCAGCCCATGAGAAATTTTCATTCACAACATACTGGCTTTTATTATTGTTGTTTGTTCATATTTATTTTCTTTTAGTTTATGTGCATGAGTGTTTGTATGCATGTATGTATGGGTATCATGTGCATACAAGAACAGAAGAAAGTCTTGGGCCCCCTGGAACTGATATTACAGACAGTTGTGAGCCTCCACGTGGGTGGGTGCTGGGAACTGCCCCTGGAATGTCTACAAGAACAGCAAGTGCTCTTAACCACTGAGCCATCTCTCCAGCCCCGAGAGAGTATTGCTTTGACTGTGAGATTCAAACGGTGCAGGATTCTGAGCAATAGAGTAGTCACACTCAATGAAGTATAGACGGAGTTCCGTTGCAATTGACGGAAGGCCACTTGCTGGAAAGGAGAGTCTGACAAGAGGGCCAAGCTTCAGTCAACGAGCCAGTGAACCTGAGCCATCCTGGGTCGTCCTGCGCTGCAACAGGCCTGCCCTGGCCTGGCTGTGCAGTGCGTCTGGGCTGCCTGTGACTCACCCCTTCCCCCCCTTTTTTTTTTCTGTAGGTTTCCTGTCTGGTAGCACTGAAGTGCTAATAGCCTGTAACACTGTGTTACAATGTCAAAAAGGCCCTGAACTCAGAGGGAGAGGCAGACATAGACAACTAATGCTTGCTGGTGTGGTGCATGCTGCCCTGGGAAAGGCAAAGAGCAAAGTGAACTCACAGTCATCTTCTTGCATGTGCCAGGGGAGAAAACCAATTCCTCAGCGACTCTCATGACTAATCATAAAAGAATGTGATTGACGCCCGTGCAGGGCACCCTCTGTACTGTCTTATTTTGGCGACTATTAAAAATACCCACGGACAAAGAATTAATAAATTAACTCACCCCCCCCCTTGTGAGATAGGGTCTTACTCTGTAGCCCAGGCTAGCCTCATACTCATGACAACCTCCTGTCTCAGCAGCCTCCTGAGTGCTGGGATTACAGATGTTACTACACCCAGCTCACCATCCCCAGCATCTACCACTGTGCTCACCCTCTTTGGGTTTCTCACACTGGGTTCATCCATTGCTCATCTGTGGTGGCGCCTCCTGTGGCTGAAAGCTATAGCCACAGTTCCTTGTAGATTCTGGAGTCATTGGTACACACAGCCCTGTCTAATTAGAGATGTTTGCTCAAATACATAGAGGGTACCCTTCTGCTGTGGTCTGAGTGTCTATCAAAAACTCACTCGTGGTAACAGTTACTAGCCACCATAAGAGGATTGAGAACCAGGACCTTTAAAAAGTGGTGGGGCTGATGATGAGTGGGTTAGTTCTTGCAGGGTGGGCCTGTTAGAGGTGGATTCTCTTGCTCTTCCATCTCGGGCACGCTTCCTGTCAATCCACCTTGTGATAATGCAGCAAGATGCCTCCATGATTTGGAATTTTCCAGTTTGGAACCTGGAGATAAACTTCTGATTTATAAATTACCTAGTCTGTGGCATTCTGTAATACAGCAGAAACTGGACTGAAACATCTCTGTGCTCTTCAGTCCAGTCCGTGTGTGTGTGTGTGTGTGTGTGTGTGTGTGTGTGTGTGTGTGTGTGAGAGAGAGAGAGAGAGAGAGAGAGAGAGAGAGAGAGAGAGAGAGAGATGCCTTCTTCCTGTGAGTTGAATTCCAAAGTCTGTGAATTTCCAGCCACCCAAGTCCTTTGCCCTCATGCACTGCGCAGGGAGAAACAGTGTCTCTCTGTAGAGTATGTGACATCAAGAGTTCAGGACCCCTGGACCAAGGTGGGAGGATCTTACCTACTTGAACTTCATAGCATCTCCTGCCAGCTTACTTCTTCAGGGTCTCAGGTCGGGAAACTCAGTGGAAGGCGGGTCTTCCTGTCAGCCACTCTCTTGGCTCACTTGGAAAACACTGGCATTCCATACCACCAGAAAAGCTGCTCCCCTGGGGAGCCTTCTGTGAGCAGTACTTCCAGCAAAAATGCTGTGTTCTTCTCTCCCCCTGCTCAGCTCTGTGGCCATTAAAAAAATGGAGTTATGGCATTTTTTTCCTCTAGAATAACAAAACTTTGTTAATGTGTCTCTTTTATTCACACACCCACTGCCACACATTCCTGTAAAGACCGTCCTTCAGATGCCCACAGAGAATGCATTTTCAATTCTTAACATAATTAGCTGGCTTCCAGAAGGAGGGAGAGAAGCATTTATGGGCATGGATAAATCATATCCTTGGCCAAGTACCCTCTTCGACTTTCTAGCGGGGAAACTCAGGGCAATCTCAGGACATGGCTCCTTGTGCAGTCTCAGACGCCCCGGTACAGAGAGCTGAAGGTCACCCAGCAAGTCCAAGGCAAGGCATGCACTAAACCCCAGGCGTCTCAGACCTCCCAGTGCGGTAATTGATCTTCCAAGACAAACATTTGTCTTGCTAACTTGTGGTCCTTGCTTTGGAGGCTGATGATCATAACCGGGGTGGGGGCTGGTAATGAGTGTAGCGATTAATTGGCAAAGAAAGCTTTCAAATTTCTAGGGAGGGACGGGATCAATGAGCTGCAGAGAAATAAAACATCTTTTAAAGAAATGTCCTGTTCCCTGACGTTCTTTCAATTCTTCACGCTCAGTGTCTTCAGGAGGCGTTTTTTTGAAGTGGGTTTTTGTTTTGTTACTTTGTTTTTCTTTGTTGTTGTTGTTTTCCTGACAAGGTTATTTGATCGCAGCTCCAACTTAGATTAGTTCTTGAGGTGAACTTGACCTCTGCCCACTGAAGCAGAGCAGCCCCTGGTTTATCTAAAGGAAATGGGACCTAGAGGCTATGTAATGATGAGGAACACAATCAGAAAGGGCTGAGATCCGGCACATTCCGTCTCTCTGCCGGAAGGGTACGTGGAGGATGCAGGCTGTCGTGAGATACTGGTGGGTGTGGAAGCGCTGAAGAGGAACCTGGAGCCGGAGCAATGCTCGGCTCAGGAACTTCTAGTCTTTGGGTCCCATGTCACTTGCAGTGCAGAGAACTGGGGAACTTCCCAGCTCAACTGTGTATTTGCTGTGTGACATTGGCCAGTGAGGCAGCTATTCTAAGTTCTAGTTTTTCTCAGCCAAGCTCCTGCTAACCTGGCAAGCTCCGTAGAGGCCAGACACTGGTTCTCAGTGCCCAGCAGATAACAGGTGCTCAGTAGTTAGCAGCTCAATGAATAAAGTGAATTCAGTGTTGTCAGTAGGGGTGTAGGATCAGGGTGAGAATTATACAAGAAAGGAAGAACTAAAGCTGAGGCCCAAGCCAGGCATGGTGGCATGTGCCTACATGTACTTGGAGGCTGAGGCAGGATGATCTACTGAGTTCAGAAGTCAGGTCTGGGCAGCATAGAGAGGTCGCTGTGGCTCCCCAGAAGCACCCACATCCTCAGATTCCTCACTTCATCATCAGACCAGGAAGGAGTCTGTTGGACCTGGAGCTGTTTGTCTGTAGATGGGAAAACGAGTTCTTCATTCATCCGTTTCTCATGTACCCACAAGGCGCCTGCGGTCTGAAGGACGCATCAGACAGAAACATTCTCCCCGCTTAGGAAGTTTACATTCTGGCAGGAGGAGACCCTAAACAAGGAGACAGATATATGTAAACAGGAATGGTTTACAACACAGAGTGCTGGGAGAATACAAAAACAGGTGATGTGGGCTGACAACATGGCTCAGTGGTAAAGGTGCTTGCCGCCAAGCTTGAGGACTTGACCTTGATCCCTGGAACACACATGGTAGAAAGAGAAGACTGACTTCTGTGAGTTGTACACACACACACACACACACACACACACACACACACACACACAGAGAGAGAGAGAGAGAGAGAGAGAGAGAGAGAGAGAGAGAGAGAGAGAGAGAGAGGTGAAAACAGGTGATGAGGCCTGGGAGTGGGTTGCTGGTCTAGATGAGTGACCAGGTAGGCCCTCTCTGTGGATGTGACACAGGGTAGGGACCCGAGTGGTTGCAAACAGAGCCAGACAAAAGTTGAAAGCTAGCACACCGAGCCTCTGTTTCTCCAAGGTCTGTCTTTGGTATTTGTTCTCTTTTGTTTTGCCAAGGAGAAGAGAATGTTGCATGTTGATAGAATTACAAACTCATAGAACAAGGTGATGGTTCTTCTCAATTGTCAACTCAACATCTAGAATCACCTGGGAAGTAGGTCTCTGGGCATGCTGCAAGAGATTATCTTGATTAGGTTCATCAAAGTGGGAAGACCTGCCCACTGTGGGTGGCACCATTCCCTGGTCTGAGATCCTAGGCTGTATAAAATGGAGAAAGTGAGCTGAGCACACAGGGGGCCCTGTGCTTCCTGATTGTGGATATGATGTGACCAGCTGTCTCCTGCTGCTGTGACTTCCCTGCAGTGATGGACTGGAACCTGACACTGTGAGCCAGAATCAATCAGAGCAACGGGGAAAGTAAGCCAGGCATCTCCTCGTCTAGACTCACCAGGTGTTTGTGTCTTGCCTTGTTCTTGTTCCTCTCCATCATGGACATTATGCCTGCTGTATGTACACCCCTTTTCTCAGAACCCCTGTAAGTACATAGTGCAAACATACTGCCTTGCCCCCATACTTCATTGCGTGTCTCCTGGGAGTAAGAACCTTCCCTCTCATAACCACAGTCCATATCTAGTCTACATTCTATGCCCACCTTTTGTCAATTGCCTCAACAATAGCCTTTTACAGTTACACCCTTTTCCAGGTCCAGGATCACACAGCACATCCATCCCTCTCATGTGAAGCCTTCTCACTTGGGTTTGACTAACAGTTCCTGAGGATTCAGCTGAGATTATGTCTGTTTTGGAAGGAAGACCACCAAAGGGACATGGCCTTTCAGTGTGAGGTGGTAGGTGTCACATGGTGATAACTTTGTGTGGTTAGGAAGGACTCTCCTTGGCTGATCACTATGAAATCAATGCTTCCTTCTGGTAATGACTATGGCATTTGTTGGGAGAAGAGGTGGCATTTTTACCGTACACGTATTTGGACCCTAATTCACTTTACCATTCATGGACAATTGCCTTTATCTTTGCTTCTCCTTACTACTTGTAGGTTAGTCAGCTTTCCATCCTGTGACAAAATATCTGAGAAGAAAGGTTAATTTTAGCTCGTGGCTTCAGAAGTAATAGTTCATGGTCATTTGCCTCCCTTGCTATCATAAGATATGATCTCAAGGAAGAAGCGTGTGGTACAGACCAGCTGTTTGCCTCATGGTGGAAGGAAAGCAGAGGGATGGGCCAGATCCCAGCATCATGCCCTCAGTTTACTAGGTTCTTTCCATTGGACCTTGCCTCCTAAAGGTCCCACTGCTGCCCAGTGGGACCACAGTCTGAGGACCAAGCTTTCACCCACACTGGTTTTGGGGGCCCTAAAGTTCACTGAATCAAATCTACATTGTAGAAGTTGGTGTTTTACTTTGGGAAGATGCTTTTCTTCCAGTCACACTTATTTCTATAATCATCATATAACTAGAAAATCACAGACTTATACCTTATTAATAGTTTATATCACTACAATCAGATTCATCTAAAATCAGACCAATGAGGACCCTTTAAACTAGCTTTTGGGGCTGGAAAGATGGCTCAGCAGTTAAGAGCACTGGCTGCTTTTCCAGAGGACCAGGGTTCAATTCCCAGCACCCCCATGGCAGCTTACAAACATCTGTAACTCCAGTTCCAGGGTACCCAGAGTCCTCTTCTGGCCTCTGTGGATACTGTACCTACAAATGCATACACACATACATGCATAATTAAAAATAAAATACAAAATTTAATTGGCTTCTGTGCCTCTCTGACATCACCCTTATTCTTGAAGTGTTGCCTTGCTCTGTGTGTGCATGTGTACAGGTACATATGTGGGTGGGTATGGAGAGGCCAGAGGACAGCCTCAGGTGGTATCCTCAGGCACTGCCTGCCCACCTGTTTTTGAGGCATTCTCTTACAGGCCGGTAATTCCCCAAGCAGGCTATGCTGGCTCACCAGTGAGCCCTAGGGATCCACCTGTCTCCATTTACCCATCACTAGGATTACAAGCTCATGCCACCATGCCCAACTTTTTAGAGTGGGTGTGGAGGACCAAATTTAAGTCTTAGCGCTTGCAGGGGCACACACTTTACTTACTGAGCTACATCCCAGGCCCGTTTCCCTGGTATCTGACACAGTAAGATGTCTCAGGATCAGCTGGCCCTGGTCTGAGCCTTTTTCTGATCCTTTCAGTGTGCAAAGATAATTAAGATGTGAGACCCAGGCAGGCCAGGCTTTGCTCCCAGTTTTCATGGTTCTGAGTCCCTCTGGACAGGGCTGGGAGACTTCTTAATTCCTAGCATGTGTGAGTCACTGAGGACTGTTGAAGTGCAGCTTCTGATCTGACGGGTCATGTTTACGAGCTGGGATGGCACAGGGGATCTGCACTCTGAGAAGGTTAGGGGAATTCTGACGCTCCTGTTCCCCAAGACATCCTGTGCACCAAGCATGGCAGCCAGCACTTCTCAGAAGCTGGTGTGCATGTCACCCCATGGCTTGTTCATATGCATACTCCTGGCCCTATACCCAAAGTTGCTCATTTTGTAACTTTGGAATAGGGAAAACTTGATTTGCTATTGTTCCAAGGGCCTTATGTATGCTAGTTCTCTACCACCTAGTTAAGAATGTGTGTTTCTAACACATCTCTAGGTACAGCTGCTGCCGCTGACCTGGGATTGCATTTTGAAATGTTCATCCAGGACATTGGCTCTTGAAAGTGGCTACATATTAGATGTCTTAGGGGAGATGTTTTACTTTTTTGGGTTTGTGTTTAAATATCAACCCGGAAGGCTCCAGAAACTATGACTTAGTCGGTGTAGGATATTCTGGCCATTAAGAGTTTTATGAGCCTGGCAAGTGGTGCGGTTGCTCGGCATGACTGAAGATGATTTTAGAAGGAGATGGGATCCAGTGGAAGGGGCTTTACGAGGGAGTGAACCCGGCCTTTGTGAAGCCAGTGCATTTGGACTGAAGGAGAGGAAGCTGAGAAAGGCAGGTGGGGGTAGGAGAGGTGGGTGAGGTGGGCCATGAATCTGGATACTACAGCAGTGAGATGGGGAACCTGGGGGTAGCTTGTGAGCTGGAGCACCGGACTGGAGTGTCTACACTGCAGTCAATCCAAGGCCACTCTTGTTTCCACCTACCAATCTTAGCACGTTCTCTCCAAAGGTTTGTGGCTGTGATGAAGGATGAAAGTGCTCCACAGTCTTCCCCTCATATTTTGAGTACTGTTTGTGGATATGAAACCTTTGAAAAAGAAGCCTAGGCAGAGTAATAAAGCACTGTGTTACGGAGCAGGGACTTGGCAGATAGGGATGGACATCTTCAGTCATTCACAACAGTATGAATGCTACTGTGACCAAACTCTACTCTTACACATTGGTAAGATGGTATATTTTTCCTTATGTTTCATGTGTGTGTGTTACATACACATGAGACATGAGCACAGGGGTGCATGCCACTACAGCACATAGAATAAAGTTTGGGACAACCATTTGCTTTAACAGAAGGATTCCTTACATAGGTTCTGCATTTGGCACACCTATAAAGCAGGACATCTGGGCTCTAAGACATGATTGTTTGACATGCAGCATGGCAGAAACATCAGCCCAGGGAGAGAAGCTGCTGGCTTGAGGCCCCCTACAATGGCAGTTCCAACAAAGTGACAATAACCTGAAAGTTTTGCTCCTCAGCTGTCCTCCACAGGGCATCGGGCAATCGAGTGTGCTTGAACTAAACATGAGTCTTGACACATCATTCTATTCATATCTATTTTGATTCTGGCAGCTGCTAACTTTTCTTCTAGGAAAAGGTAGGGGTGGGGATTCTTGTTGGTGAGACTCTACTGTTCTGAGCTTGTGAGGCTGAGCAGAGGCAGGTATGAACAGCTCCTGGGTAACTTTCAGCAACACTCCCAGGCCCTGATAGTTGGCAGAGGCCTGGCACCAGCTCTGTCGCTCTGCTGGGAGGATGACCTGCCCTTTCCCTTGGTTATTCGAGCTCTGGGTTTTTGCTGGGCCAGAGCTGATGGTGATGTCATCGTCTTGTGATGCTGTTGGGTGACCTTGTTCATGAAGCTGCTTCTGCTCTTTTCTCTCACACCTGAGAGCTGAGCTGAGCAAACCATTGTTATGAACCAAGGAGTGAAGAATGGGGAACCCTGCAAAGGAGAACCCCACCCACCCGATCACCCACCCACTCATTCAATCCCAAAACCCTAAGCACGACTACCTCTGATCCAACCTAGATTCTAGTAGTTCTCAGCCTGGAAAAGCCATAAAGGAAGAAGAACAGAAGACATTGACAAGGGCCGGAGTGCAGCTCAATGCAGAAACAGGATCAGAGTGACTGAGTCTAGTGTTCAGCTTGCTGCAAAAGCAAGGCTTTTCGACTCCTCTGTGTCCTTACCTTGTAACACACAAACGATGGCTCCCAAGTACCTTTCTCTCTCTCCAAACCTGTGGAATCAGTAACAGTACTTTCAGGCTGGGAGGACACAGCCCACATGGAGGACCCTAAGGCCGAGAGCAGGAACAAGGATCTGCTCACTGCGGTGGCAGAGTCTGGCCTTGAACCCTGACAAAAGTTCAGTTCAACCACCCAGCTACATCCAGGACCAGCGTGCTGGTGAAACTCATCTTGCCTAGATTGTGTGTGTTCTTGTGGATGGTTCCAGCTCAGCATTGTAGGAGCCACTGTTGGGATATTTTGTCTGAAAACTGTCTCCTGGGGCCTGTGGTGCATGTGATGTTGTCTGTCCTGTGCTTCTGGAAGTGCGGTTGGAGTTTCACATATTGTTTGGATTTAAGGAAATAAATGGCCTTGTTTGCAGTCCATTACAGCAAACCAAGACAGTTGAAGCTGAATAGGTAAGAGAATAGCACCCTCTGGTGTCGAAACATGCTCTGTGCACTTGGCTGGTCCTGGGGAACTTAGAGCTGAGTAGGAGCGACAGAAGTGGTATGCTATGGGAAAGGAAGACAAGAAACGGGGAAGAGACTCACCAAAATCCACAAAGCACGCTGGTAATGGAGCAAAGACCGGCGGGTTTGCTGCCCACCTCTGCTTCCTCCATAAGGCATTGTTCATTTACTCCATAGCCAGCATGGATGGAAGACCAGGTCATGTCAGCCTGAATGGCCACTGCTCACTCAGAACCCTTCTTCCAAAGGGGAACAGGAGGTGAGATTGTGGCACGTGATCTGAAGGACCACAGTCCTCTGTTGACTTCAGGGGCTGCTCAGCTGTGTGGACAGCTATGCTGGACCTGAGCCACATGGTGCCGACTCCATTTCAGAACTGGATCGGTTGGGTGCTGTGACCTAGGCAGGTCTCTGTCACTCCCAAGGTCTGTGTACTCTCCTGTGAGGAGAGAGTACTGAGTGACACTAGGCTTTCTCACTTCACCTCCGAGTGCTCAACCTGAGTTCTCTAGCCGACTGGCTTCTGCTGACCTTTAGCCAGGAAAAAAACCATTCTCATTGCTCTGCCAAACCCTTCAGAGCCTACATCCTCCCAAGACAGACTCCCTGAGGATGCTCTGTCTTCTCCCACCTCATTCCCTCCATTCCTTCATAGCACTTCCCTTAGGCCTTTAGGTGGTCCTGTTGGTCCTCTGACAGATTCTGGCAAATGGTAGATATTTCTCTTCCTCTCTGTTGTGGAGTATGTGTTCGTGTGTGTGTGTGTGTGCGCGCGCGCGCGCGCGAGCGCAAGTGTATGCTTGGGGAGGCCAGAGATTGATGTTTTATCGTTCTCCACTTTATTTTTTGAGACAAGGTCTCTCACTGAACCTGGGGCTTACTGATTCAGCAAGTCTAGCTGGCCAGCAAGCTCTGGGGACCTTCCCAGGGCTGCCTTTGCAGGTGTGCGCCACCACCCTTTTCACACGGGTGCTGGTATCTGACCTTAGATCCTCATGTACACTTGGGAAGGGCTGAGCCACTTTCTCAGCCCTTGCAAAGTTTTAATTGAATGAATCAACTTATTTCAAAGCCAGAGTCTCCTGAAAACTACTCAGGGAGACAAGAGTGGAGAGCAGTCACTAAGGCAGATAAAGGAGTGACCTCAGCCCACTGTGACTCAGTGCTGCTTCCAACCTGGGGACCATGCCTGACCTGTAAAATTCCAGGGTTGTCCTGGGCTGCTCACGTAGCTGCTTTTTAGTCCTTACAACTGACCTTAGGGTACTTCATCTGCCCAGCTGGCAACGTGGCATAGCCATGCATTGAACCTCAGTTATCTGACTCCGTAACACTGTAAGATCTTCTATGGGAAACTTCCAAAGCCACAAAGGCCAACTGGGGGTGCCTATCAACACCTCACCCTGCATTTCCATGGCAGAGTAAGTGGGTGGGAAGAACAACAAGAAAAGAATCCCTCAGGGGTAATCAATATCAGAAACCACAGTGGGGCATGCTGTGTCCACACCCATGAAACTTAAGCATCAGCCAAGAAAATAAGAATCGACATGCTCTGTGAGCGGAGCAACAGCCTAAGGAGTTGAAAACACTGGGCCTTATAGTCCTCATTCTTGGTGTTTTCCATGTAAACCGACGCCTGGCTGGGTGCCTGCAGCTGGCGCCTGCTGGTAGTCCCAGGCACGTGGGAGCAGATGGCTGAGGGGTGAAAGGGAAATAAGCCCTGCTGAGCTGTGGAGACCCCAGTACTGGGGGATGGTGTGCACAGCTTGTCTCTCCAAAGTACCAGTGGCCCTTTCTGTCTGCAGTGCCAGTCACAGCACTGCTGGCCTGGTGTCATTTAATCTTCCCCCACTCAGCATTGCTGGAAGACAAGTTTTTGGCCAGGCCTCAAGCCTGGGGTTATGAATACAAGCGGTAACTTGTCTGGTGGGACTGTGTTCAACTCTTAAGTATCCTATCCTTCCCAGAGCAGAGGAAGCCAATACCTACCCCCAGCTTAGCAACCCCACCCAGTGCTACAGCAGGACTCTATAGGCACTCCACCCAACCCACAGCAGGGTCCATGCTGCCATGGTCCAGTCTATTACTGAACAAGCCTAAGCTCTGCTCACCTCCATTCCCTGAGAGGTTCCAGGACTCCAATGAGCTTCCACAGCAATAGCTTAACACCATGGTACCTAAGGTGTGTTCAAGAAATCTGTCACCACTAATAAAGTACCCAATTATTTTTCAGTAAGTAAGTGTTGTCTACAAAAAACGGGCCTTCTTTGCCTCTAGCAATCATCCTTTTGGTTTCCAATGACAGCTCTATATTTTCTTTCTTTATGAGAGGCAACCACCCCTCTTAACAAAATGACCAACCCAGGAATGGAAGTGTGGCATCTGCTGTGCCCACATATTTGACAAGAAGCGACTTTCAGGAGGATGCTGTTCACATCTGGGTGGTTCAGGAAGCAGGGCTGGACTATAAAATCTTAGTGCCACCTCTCAATCAGTGACCCTGTAAAGGTTTCCAGCCTCCCCGAACAGCAGCACCATCAGGGGACCAAGAACTCAAATACCTGCGTCTGTGGAGGACAGTCCAAATCGTGAGCTATGACAGACACTGTTACAGAAGCAAGCTGAGATATCCAGCTCTCTGGCCTTAAGTCTTAGGCACAGCTGCAGGAGCTCTTTGCCATACAGCCAACAGGACCACTGCAGATGAGGTAGCTCTGGTGTGGGGGAGAGTGGCCGGGCTCTGCTTGAGTTGTCAAGGTAGATGACTGAGTCCCAGGCCTGAAGGGGCTGCCAACCTCAAACTGCCTCCCATTCCTCAACTTGGCAACACAGGCAGTTACTCTAGAGTTAGTTTTTGCTGTTATCTCAGTAGCTAGCTGGGCTGATGTTTGTGTTGGGTGTGGAGTCAATCAAACTTGAGCATTCCTAGGTTTCAGAAACGTGTAAAATGAGTCTTTACAGCCTAAAGTTCTAGTGCAGTCTATCAGGGAGCTGGCAAGCAGAGAACTGAAGTATCACACACAACACTGCATGCCTGAGGCAGAACAAGAGGCCAGGAGGCAGACATACCACAGCTGCAGTGGACACTGGACACTGGTTTACTACCTACAGCTGGGGTCTCTGCCACCTAGCCACATGTTCAGCTGATGTCAAGTGAGGCCGCCCACTGCCACAAATCAGCACCAGGGGGACCTGAGGGCTTCAGTTTGCTCTTTTAAGACTGCAGGGCTTGAGAGGACTATGACAGAGTGACTGCCCGAGGCATGTTGCTCAGCGAGTTAGTTATGGCCAGTGCTGTCAGCATTTGGTTAAGCTGTCTACTCAAGAAGGGGGATGCCAAGAACAACCACTTGACACAGCCCCAATCCCAAGTCCTGTGTTTCCCAGTGAACAGGACACCGCCCAGCAGAGCTAAGGCCTAAGGACAGTGTGAGGTGGGTTAGGAGGGTTCTGCCCTGCCTACTCACTGAAAACCAAACTGCCATCATCTCAGCCACACTTGTTTTTCTCTTCTCTAACTTGTAGGGACAGGTACAATAAATAATGGAAACAAAGCTTCTTCAGCATGACTTTGGCTCAGAGCACATGAGCAAACTGCATTTGACAGGAGATTAGCAGACTCGCTGAGCACATTTACAGACACGTTCTCCACAGTGCAGACTGTCTACACTTTTCTTCTTTTTGTGGTGCTGGAGAATAAGACCCTAATGCATACAAGAGAGGTAGCCAACCCCTGAAAGCCACAGGCCTAGCTCAACTGTCGACATTTCACAACAGGGTAACTACTTAGTGGAAGGTGTTGGTTCTAAGTGTTCTTGTGATTCCACGTGAAGTGGGGCTGGCTGAAGCCAGAATGGAAGTAGCTTTGCTTTCAGCTTCATCCTGCTCAGACTCTTCCTTGTCACTGGCAACCTGTGAGCTATGAGTAGAGGATAATTTCTTCAGTCACAGAGGTCATACTTGGTGTCCTCCTGGCAGACTTGAGGTTACTCGCCACCTCCCCTCTGGCTTGGTTCTCACTGGGTGCTCATCTGAGCTCTTGGGGCCCCTGAGACAGGAGAGACCATGACCTTCCTGCCCCGGACCTGCTGGTACAGCTCTTCCTCAGGTGACAGCAGGGGCAGAATGGCCACTCTCCTTCCTCACACTCAGCTTGGTGCCCTAGACATAGGAGAGAACACTGCACATACCAAGTAAAAGCTTGAGAATCCACAAGACACATTAAAAAAATAAAAAAGGGACATCAAATTTAATTTAAAGAAAAACAACCTGAAAGTAACTGCAAGAACAATGGGCAAACCAGCTCCTGAACAGAGCAAGGTGGTTACACTGGCAGGAGGCTGGAGAAAAAGGAACATGACATCTAGCTGGAGGGACCCTTGGGTCATTTCTGACCATCAGAATGCACGTGAGCGTCTTTCTCTCTGAGTGTTCTGGACATCTCAAGAGGCAAAGTCTCCACTTCCTACACAGGACCGTCTTCCGTCTCAGCCGACTCTCAATGGAGGGGCGACTAGAACAACACCATCTCCTCGGACGAAGAGCATGGGGATGTTCCGCTTTGTTGACTGGAAGAGATGAAGCGGGAAAGCACAGTGAGGTCCAACAGTCCGAGCACTCCTATTCCCTGCATGAGTGCAGCAGACACCACTGCTGCACTCAGACCCATCCTCTTCCTATGTACTGCTACAAGGTATTTCCAAGGCTCCTTTGCAACCAGACCTGGGCACAAGGTTACTGTGTTATTTTTGAGATGGGGTCTCACTGTATGGCTCATGTTAGTCTGAAACTTCTAATCCCCACACTTCAGCCTTGAGTGCTGGGATTATTACTTTCTTTTTAAAGATTTATTTTTATTTTATGCGTATGGGTGTATAAGCGCCCTCTTCTGGCATCTTCAGGCTCCTGTATGTACATGACACACATGAACTCACACAGATGGACACATACACATAAAACTTAGTAAACAGATAAATAAATGTAAAATAAAAACAAGTCAGACATTGTGGCTCATGACTGTTAATACCAGGATGGAGAAGGGTGAGGCAGGCAGGTCACCAAGGTTTCAAGTACAACTCCACTACATGGTCAAGTTCCAAGATAGCCTGTGTTATAGAGTAAGACTGTGCCAAAAGGAAGTACTAAAGGGGAAAAAGGGGGAAGAACCAAATGCTCTCAGTCTCTGAGCCATCTCTCTAGCCCAGGTGCTGAAATTTCAGGAGGATGCCACTATGTCTGATTTTAAATTGCTTTGAGGGGAGGGGGAGCCGGGGATTGAATTCTTGCACATATTTAGTTGTTGTTTTTCAAGACAGGGTTTCTCTGTGTAGCTCTGGCTGTCCTGGAACTCAATTTGTAGACCAGGCTAGCCTCAAACTCAGAGCTTTGCCTGCCTCTCCCTCCTGGGTGCTGGGATTAAAGGCGTGCACCACCACCGCCCGGCTACTCCTGCGCATTCTAAGCAAATGCTTTACTACTGAGTTACATCCTCAGCTACAACTGGATTTTAGCCATTGGTTTCGAGGGTACTTCTTCTAAATGCCAATGGGCAGCCATTGCTTTACCAATGGATGGACCCTGAGCACTGAGATCTTAAGAGCAGGAAGGCAGAAGTCTATGTCCCCAGCTTAGCACCTGAAAGAAAGCTATTGTATTGACCTGTAGGCAGGGACTCAAGACTCCAGGGTGCCCAGCCATCACACCTGCTTCTACATGCTCCTGTGAGCACAAATGGGGAATGCAACTTTCAAGGCTTCAGCTTGGTGATCAGGCTTTGGGCAGTCAGCAAATATGGCACAATCTGGAGTCATCATTATACCTTGGCAAATGTTAGGCAGAACTTGGAAACAGCCAAAAGACTTCCCAAACTTATAGACTCTGGGGACAAAGGCTGGAAAAAGCCAAATGTTAATAAGTGCTATGGTGTAACAGATGCATTCGGCAGGGCAAGTACAAGGATGAGATCAGGCAAGAACTGGTTAGTTATCAGGCAGACAAAAAGAAACAATGCCAGGTGCTTTTAAGCCCAACTATGTAAGTACCAAAAATAAATAAATAATAAAATAAAAATAAAAAACCAAAAAACAAAAGACAGACAAGGCCTGGTAAAACTTCAGTTAAAAAACTTTGTTCTCAGGCAGACCATGAAGCCTGCTGAAGGGTTCATCAGGGTGGTCTGAGAGACATTGTCTCCTCAGTTTCAAGCAGGTCTGTAATTACGTGAGGACTGGTGCCTCAGGATGAGGAGCAAGGAAGTTCTGCTACAAAGAGCACAGTATCACCATGAGAAGCCAGGCAGCGAGCCACACTGTGGGCTGCTTAGTGGCAGAAAGTGGTAAACATGATGGCTAGCAGGAAAAGTGGGCTGGAGCCAAATAACAGAACTTTAGCAATCAACAAAAGCAATACTCTGTGGCGGATGAGAACCAAAGAACAGGGCTAACTGCTTTCTGCTTTCCTATTGGCCAGTTGGTATCAATCCAGTCACTCAGGAGTTAATTATGCACACTGTGGGGAAAAGCTCAGGGAATCCCAGTGGTCTGTGGTCCTTCCCGTTTGGGGAATGTTACTATTCATTAGTTATGTCAACTGAGAGAGGGCAAAACATACAACGGGCCTAGGGGAGACTGCTGTTTGTTTTCCCATTTCAAAGGTCATGAGAAGATACAAGATAGCAATGCACCGTTTTCCACTGCTGCATGAAATGACTGTAAATACTACCCACAACATCACAGTCTGTCTTGCCTGTGTCTGTAGTAAACACACTACAATAACTATTGTAGGGGATGAAGAGATGGCTCAGTAGTTTAGAGCACTGGCTGCTCTTCCAGAGAACCCAGGTTCAATTCCCAGCACTCACATGGTTGTGGTGGTATTGTGTTCCCCAAAATATTGTGTACTCTAATAAATTTATCTGGGGTCAGAGAACAGACAGCCACTAGATACAAAGGCTAGAAAATGGTGGCACTCACACCTTTAATCCTAGCATTCCAGAGATAGAAATCCCTCTGGATCTCTGTGAGTTCAAGGCCACATTGGAAATAGCCAAGCATGGTGACACACGCCTTTAATCCCAGAAAGCCAGCCTTTAATCCCAGGGAGTGGTGGTAGAAAACAGAAAGATATATAAGGCGTGAGGACCAGAAACTAGAGGCTTTTGGCTGGTTAAGATTTTGGCTGGTTAAGCATTCAGGCTTTCAAGCAGCAATTCAGCTGAGACCCATTCCGGATGAGGACTCAGAGGCCTCCAGTCTGAGGAGACAAGACCAGATGAGGATCCGGCGAGGTGAGATAGCTGTGGCTTGTTCTGTCTCTCTGATCTACCAGCATGGACCCCAATAACTTGCCTCGGGTTTGATTTTATTAATAAGAACTTTTAAGATTCCTGCTATACATGGTGGGCTCACAACTGTTTCTAACCCCAGTTCCAAGGGATCTAATGCCCTCTTCTGGCCCCCTCAGACACCAGGCATGCACACAGTACACAGACATATATGCAGACAACCATACACACATACAAAAATCCCCCTACCACCCCAGACAGGGTTTCTCTTTGTAGTCCTGGCTGTCCTAGAACTTGCTGTGTAGACCAGGCTGGCCTCAAACTCAGAGATCTGCCTGCCTCTCCTTCCTCAGTCCTGAGATTAAAGGTGTGCGCCACCACCACCTGGCATCATAAAATAAGTTTTAAAAAACAAAGAAAAGAAACTATTTTATTCAAGGGCTGGGTGTGGTGGCACAAGGTTTTAATCCCAGTATTCTGAGGCAAGGCTCAGACCAACTCAGTTGACTGGAAAAGACACTCTGTGCAATGTGCTCCAGGTTCCCAGCTTTGTGAGCTGTCACCCATCTTGGGGTGGGCTTTGGTGATAAAGCTGTCTTTAAAATCAGTTTTAAAAAAAACGGTGGGTGACTCCAAAATCCTTGCATTTAATTACTACACTGTATCAACAGTCCCTAAGTAGGTGTCAAGACATAGTAAGGTTCCCACAAATGGGTTAAGTGCTGCATAATGAGATCTGACACTGTCAGAGAGAGGAGCTGCAGGACTTACTTTATATATCTCCTCATAGGTCTCTTCATCAATCTCTATCGTCGTCACAGTTTCTTCTACGTCTCCCAGGATCATATTTAAATGCTGATCATAAGCCTGGAGTGGGAGGGTGAGATTTGAGAAACAAGGAACAAGGCTCAAACGATACAAGTGGATTCTAAGCAGCATGTTCAATACTTACACCCCAAACTTTTACATGCAAATAGTAAACACGCCCTCTGTGCTAGTCTATCGTGTCCTCAGAAGCCTTTCTCAGAGACAATACTGCTTATGATCAAAAATGAATTCACTCAAAATAATCTGAAATTACTTCTTAAGTACTCACTTTACTTGCTACACAAGGAAGTCCCACCATTCACAACAGTTTATTATGAAAAATAGCAAATTTTTGTTTGTCAGACTTCTTTCAAGGATAGTTAGCAACATAAGGTCCTGTCACTGTGTGATGGCCAACGTCATTTGACCTTCACAAAAATGATACAGGTAGAGCAAAACCTGGCCCATTTTTGTAGACATGCAAACAGACGCCAGAAGCTAACACTGAATATCTCCCTCAGCTGCTCTCCACCTTACGTATTCAGGTGGTGTCTCTCACTTGAACACAGAGCTTGCTGACTTGTCTAGCTAACCAGCTTGCTCGGGAATCCTATCTGCCTCTAGAGGCTGGGGTTACAGGGAAGCCACCACAGCCACCTGGTGTTTCCACGGGTATTGAGGATCACACTTTACCCAGCGACCACCTCTCCCACCTCCACTTTGCCCATTTACAACCTGTCCATAGCTTAACATGCTTTGGCCTCAGTTGGATGCCAGGAAGGACTGAGACCACAGTATTCAGTGCAACCTCCAAAGTTCATTCCTTTTACTAAATGGCAGACCTCCTGGGGCCTGTTCAGAACCCACTCACATGTTCTTCTAACGAAGTGCTAAGTGGTTTGCCTGCTCATATCAAGATAAAAATAGCCTAACAGCCACATCGGGAAGGAACTGCTTGGCAGCTACACAAATGAGCAAAATGTTCAGCTCAAGAGCAGGCAGCAAACAGAAAGGTGGGCAACTTAGTACAGAGGCGAGAGCTGGAGATGCCTCCAAGTTCAAGGTGACTGGTCTGGACTCGGGTGTCATTCCATGTGCTAAAAACCTATGTAATTAGCTCCACCCCACTTCTCTCATCAAACAGACACTGCTGTTTCTGAAGGCTAGCTTGTAGATTAGTGACCCGATTTCCTTCCCAGCTCCAGAGGTTCTTTGTCCTCAAGTTGCAAGGAAGGAACTATCACGGTTTTGGAGAGTGAGACGGAAGTACAACTGCCTAGTGGCTCTGACACTGACAAGACAGGGCCTGTTTCTAAGCCTGAACTAAGAAGACTTGGTTCAATTCCATGTTGTAAACCAACAGCCCTAAGGAAAGTAACAAGAAGAGACAAAGCCTTAAGTACACAGTGAAGTCACTTAACAGGACCAATTCCACAGAAATCATAAGTGGGCACTGCACAAGCAATAGTATATAAAAAAGTGCCCAATGCAGTTTTATAGCTGGGGGAAAAAAGAAAGAAAAGTGTGAGTCCTGCCTTACATAGAATCCTGGGGAGTCACCAGCTGTGTGATCATTCCACAAAAAAAAAAAAAAAAAAAAAAAAAAAAAAAATCACATGAAAAAGCTACTAAAAATATGTGTATAAAGCCTTCCCTCCCTTTCTAGACAGGGTTTCACAGTGTAGTCCAGACTGGCTTCAAACATACGCTCTTCCTGCCTCAGTCATCTAAGTACTGGACTCACAGGCACATACCACCATACCTCAGTAGGGTCCCTCTTTAAATACAGACAGCACATACACATGTAGAAAAGATCTGGAAGACGATGTAACCAACGTTAAATGTGGTCATCCATAGTGAATGAGATTTCACTTTTAATTCTACAGATTTCTATGCTGTTTAACACTTTCTGTAGTGCTTAGGCTTTGCCCCATGCTAGGCAATCACTCTTACCAATGAACTGTATCTGTAACTTGTTATTTTTTTTTTTCATAACAAAGAGGTTTTAGATGTCAATAACTAAAAAAAAAAAAAAACACCTTGTCCAATAACCTTTAAGAATAGAGGACAAAGCCAAGAATGGTAGTGCACATCTAAGGAAATGGAGACAGGAGGATCTTGAGTTTAAAGCTAGCTGGGCTGCATGGCAAGACCTTGTCTAAAACAAAGAGGACAAATAAGTTTATTCATAAGGAAGGAGAAGATAAAATTGAAGGAGATAAAAATGTTCTATAGGGTTGGAGAGATGCTCAGGTTAAGAGCACTGACTATTCTTGCAGAGGATTCAAGTTTGGCTCGCATATCACCCACATCATGTCTAACTCAGCTTTAGGGAATCCGATGTCCAGTTCTGGTCTCTGTAAGCACGGGTACACACACGTACACGTACATGTACACACACTCTCTCCCTCTCTCTATTTAAAAAAAGAGTAAAGGATATTCATATTGTCTAAGATCTTCCAACTCCCAAAAGAAACTGCAGAATTCAAAACAGTATGTTTATGCTGCAGTTCTTAAATCTGTAAGGAGACAGGAAGGGATGACAGGGGAACATCTAGTTTTAAGATAATTTAACAGACTTACATGTAATCTGCCTCGAAGCTCTCGGTCGTTTCTCATCTTCACATAAATTCGCTCATCCAAACTGAGCCTGATGAGATCCAGGGGCTCCTCTACGGTATTGGTAGTCTGTTGCTGATGAAAGAAGCAGGCTTAAGTGATGGACTATCAGAGGCAGCGTAGTGTTTCAATCACTGTTCAGCAGTGCAACCAAGGGCAAGTCACTTAACCTGTCTATGCCTTAGTCTAATTCGCCAAATGCAGAAAATAGTGTTTCCATAATACTATTATCAGGTTTAAATGACATATGAAAGCTTAGAATAGTGCCTTGATGCTATGTAAAAGAGGGCTAAAACATGACTGAACTTCCACAAAATCCAAAGTGTTAGAGCACTGCTTAGGGACCTTAGCTTTATCTTTTATTCAGTTTAATCATTTGAAAAAGACACCTGCCATACCTATTCACACACACTAATTAAAAGTCTGAAGTCAGCACTGGGCAGGTTGAGTTTAGGGTGCTAGTTGGATGGCAAGATGAACCTATCTAGTGAGTAGTATAGGACAGAGGCTGAAAGAATTGACTTGGAGTCAGGCAGCCTGTGTTCAGCTCCAGGTTCTGGCCTGGCTCTTCTGAACTGGGATTAAAAATCAAGTCATCTCTTGTTTCAGACTCCTCATTTGCAAACTGGGGAGGCAACATCTTTCCCTTGGAGATCTTATGAGGACTGAAGGGGCTATCTAAGTAAAAGGAAATACTTATCAATGATTATCATCATTACTGTTTTGTTTTGTTTTTTTGAAGAGATGTGCCCATGACAGCCTTTGACATGCAGCAAACTTCCTGTATCATTCTCCCAAAGTTGGGATTATAGCTGTGAGCCACTTCTGGATCTCTTAATTGTGTGTGTGTGTGTGTGTGTGTGTGTGTGTTTTGGCATTCTAGTGGAGGTCAGAAAACAACTTTCTAAAGTTTTCTCCTTCCTCTGTGGGTTCCAGGGATTGAACTCAGGTTGCCAGGCTTACAAACTGCAAGCATTTTTACCTGCTATCTTACCAGCCCCACTCCCAGCACCTGTAATTCTTATATTTAATATCATATCTTGCTTGCTTCAAGATTTAAGAACGCTATTTTTCTTGGTCAGTCAGAATTACTCTCCAAGAACTGTTGGGATAGGTTTCAAAAGTTAGGGCTAGGATGACTTGGGGTCAGCTACATGGAAGAGATGGCTCCAGCCATCGAGAGTCAGTAAAATATTCAATAAGCTTCTCCAGTGAGTACCTGGGGTCAGCGAAAGTTGACTGACAATTGTTGGCTGTGTACATAAAAGAGGCTGGATGACAGGAAACAAACAACGCCCCCCTCCCCACCCCTTCTTCCCACTTTAGTTCAGCAGGCTTTTGTTAAGAACCCGACAACCAACCACTGGATTACAACCATACACAAGTCACAGCCCCCTCAACGAAGCTCATTCTAGTATGGAGAAGGGCATATAAATACATAGCTGTAAACCAATGAAAACTCCCCATGACAGCTCTCTTCAGTCTAGGACACCCACTGTCAATCGTTTTCACCCTGTAGCTTTAAATACTGACTTTTCAAAGAAGCTTCCCCTGGACAGTGGGTTTATTCCCTCAAATAAATACCTGCTGAGTGCTCCCAGCACTGTCCTAAACCTAAGGAAAGAAAAGTAAAAGCCTTTTTAAAGGTTTATTTTTAGCTCATATGTGAGCGTTTTGCCTGTATGTGTGTGCACCACATGCACACAGAAGGGGGCACTGGATCCTCTGCAACTGGAGTTAAGATGCATCGTGGATGCCCGGTGAGCCAACATGGGGATGCTGGTACCCAACCAGGTTCTTCCACAAAAACAAGTGCTCTTAACCCCTAAACCATCTCTCCAGCCTCCCCAAATCCCTATTAAGGAATTTCTATTTGTGAAAGTAACACATTAAGTAAAGAAATACATATTTAAAATAACATGCTCTGAAAACAAACAGGTTAGTTCGTGTTTGTGTGTGTATGTGGGGGGGGGGCTGTGTGCAAGTCATTTCGGTGTTCGGGGAACTCCACAGATACCTAAGGAGCAGGAAAGAGCAGGTGAAGAGGCCTGTAGGCCCTTCTGTTATTCTGCGTACCCGATCTTGGCTTGTTTTCTTCACACTACATCTCTACCAGTTTCTCTACCTCGCACAACTGCACCTTTTACCTGACCTCCCCCATAAAACACTCCAAGTGAGCCACTGCCTGTGCACCAGGTATTTACACGTATTACTAAGCGGGTGTCCACTACTACATCACTCTTTCTGTCGGGCATCGACAGCCGTTTGCATTTTACAGATAAAAGCCGACGACGACGAGCGTGATGGGTTCGAGCGTGATGGGAGCGAGGCGGGTTGAGAAAACTCTGGGCCTGCGGAAGTTTTAGGAGCTAGCGCAGCTACGGAAGGCCGTGGTTACTCGGAAAAAAGTAACAGGCCACTTCCCGGTGAGCGTGGAAAAAAGCGAACGGGGCCGGGAAGCTCAAGCGTTCCCTCTACGAGCGCCTCGGGACAAACTTACCTGATCTACGTCGTCCGCCATGTTTCAAACGCTGCGCCCTTTCCACCTCTCGCGAGAACAGGCACTCAGCAACACTAGGCTTCCACTCGCTGGAAGTAGACCTACATTATTTTTGTCCCTCTGCGCCCCTGTAGTTTACATGGGGGCGGGGCTTCCTCGGGGGGCGTGGTCCAACCCTGGCCAGGGGGCGCGGCCAGGCATGGCCCGCCTCGGGGCGGAGTGAGCAGACGGAGACGAGCTGCGGCCCAAGGCGGTAGTCGGGAGGGACGCTCCCCGGCAGCATGGCTCGAAAGCACCCTGCAGGCAGGAGGCGGCGGGGGCGCGGTCCGGAAGCCAAGGACAACAAAGCAGCCCGGCCTGAGGAGAGCGAAGCAGGTGAGAGGCCGAGTCTGCAGCGTGCAAGGCGATGGTGGCGGAGGCTGGAGCGGGCGGTCAGGCGGATCTCCGTCTGCGGGAAGGTCTCCAGGGCCGGATGCGCGGCGCCCGGAGGGCCTCTGCCGTCAGCCCTGACCCCGCTGTAACCCCTAGGGCCAAGTCCAGCCTCTTGGCAGGAGTTGAGGGCCGACCAGGAGAAAGTTTCGCAGTTGCCTGATGTCTCAGAGAGACACCAAAACTAGAACAGAGGGAGACCTTGTAGTGCGAGATCTCTCTCCAAGTTGCATCTACTCTAACTCCCGCTCCAGGTTTGGGATATGCGCTTCTTACCTTGATCTTAGCAAAAGCTCCAGGTTCTCTTTTAAACATATCCTTTCCACACTTGTCCTATCATAATAAATCACCCCTTCACCCACCTGTTAAAACATGCCTTTTCTCTCTTTTTTTTTAAGGACTTATTTATTATGTACACAGTGTTCTGCCTGCATGCCAGAAGAGGGCACCACATCTCATAGGTAGTTGTGAACCACCATGTAGTTGCTGGGAATTGAACTCAGGACCTCTGGAAGAGCAGCCAGTTCTCTTAATCTCTAAGCCATCTGGGCAGCCCTCCCAAACACGCCTTTTCTTAACTGCCAGTTTCGTCAGCAGGTCCAGTTCACCTTCGGAGTCATGGGAATCTGTGCCTAATTCTCTTGATATCCTGCCCATGTCGTGTTTTAGTTGAGTGAGTGAAGTTGCCTCTTTTCTGACTTCCTCTCCACATCAGATCTTCATCCAGCAGCCAGATGATGTAGAACAACCACAAAACCTCATATGTCTCCATCTTCTTACTTAAAACCTTCTTAGACTTATGCCCGCCGTTTATAGCATCTACCTCACTTAGCATGTCTCCTTTACAGATATTCTTATTCTGACTTCCTCCCGTTTATTTTAAACAGCAGCCTGGCTTAGAGTTCTGGATCTTCCCATCTTGTCCTCTTGATCACAGGAATTACAGATGCCACCATGCCTGGCTCTTAGTGACCACCTTTCTGTTCTTCAGATATACTGTTTATTTATCTGGAGGCTTGGCCTTTGGTGTTTCTTTGGCTTAGAATGTTCATGGCTGTTGCTGGGGCTAATTCCTTCTCCCTTGAGGTCTAAGATACTCCATGATCATCTTAAAGTAGTCATCCCTAGGTACCCTCTACCACAGAATCACACTTACTGTCTTGTCAACCTCTTATTCTACAGTGATCTTCATTTCTGATTGCTTGAGTAAAACGTAAGGGTCATAGAAACAAGGCTCATTTCCCTGTATATCCCATTCTGTTCTTCCTCTTGTTTTCATCCCTGAAAAAAAGAACATTTTACTTTATTGTTTTTTTTTTAATTTTATGCGTATGTGTGTTTGCTTGCATGCATGTCTGTGCAGCATGTGTGGGCCATGTCTACAGAGGCTAGATAGATGAGGGTTGGATCCCCCAGAACTGGAGTTACAAAAAGTTGTGAGCTGTCATTTGGGTGTTGAGAATTGAGCTTGGGTTCTCTTGGAGGGGCAGCAAGTGCTCTTAACTGCTGAGCCATCTTTTGTCCTGCAGAAACATTTTTAAATATGCAAAATGCATGCTGCTAGAGAAGGGAATGCTCGACCTTCTAAAATAACTATATAGAAAACTTGACTAATTTAGTGTCCCTCATACCCACCCCGTGGCTCCTGCTACACTGGAATCGGATTGTGTATAGATGATAAATTCATTGTCTACTAGGAAATAGTAGTAGTTCCTAAACTTCAGAGGAGTTAGCTTACTCCACACTTACTCATTTACTCACGGAAGACATTTCTTGAGTATCTGTTGTGTGGTGGTGTACTTCAGTTAGGTAGTTTCTGCTCCGAAGATTTGAAGAGCACTGCTGTGCATGCAAATGAAGACGAGGCTCGGCTCGTTTTGATAGTTGGGAATAAAGAACATCATCGCTCACCTTGTTGCCAAGCAGGCTCCTCTTCATATGTTTCCCCCCCTCTGTGTTAATGTCTTCATTGGGAAATTCATTAGTTTCTCTATTTGTTCATTGATTTCCAGCCACTGCTCTAAGTACTGGGAGTATACTAGTAAATGAAGTAGGCAAGGTCCTTGCTGTTAGGACCCTGATATTCTTTGGGGAGGCAGATAAGGTCAACATAACAAGATTTAAAAGGAGAGAAAGAAAGAAAAGCAAATTCACATGGTGATGAGTAAGTACAGTTGCTCTAACTGCCACAGGTCTAGGGAAGAGGCAGGATTAGTGTCCAGGTACTGTAGCAGTTACTGTGTGTGATTTTTGAGCTCTTCATAGGAAGTTCGGTGGTGAGTGCAAGGGGAAGGGGGGGTGGGGGGTTCCTGTGCAAAGAAAACAGGATGCTTAAAGACTCTTGGCTAGACACAGTATGAAGAGGTGAGTGGTGGAAACTGAGGTCACCGAAAGGGCAGGGACCTCAGTATGAAGATCAAGCTAAGGAATTTGAATTCATTCTAAGTGCCTTGGGGAGTTCTGAGAAATTGCACGCACATGCCCTTAAGTCCCAGTAGCTGGATAAGGAAGCCACAGTGGTGATTCTTGAACTGCTGAAATGACATTGAGCTCAAGGAGACTGAGTAAGTATGCTAGATAGCTCTTAATTTTGGAAACTTTCTGGAGATGTGTTGAGAGGCTTCCCTACTCCCCGGCATCCTGCAAAAAATAAACAGTGGCCGGGCCGGTGGTGGTGCACGCCTTTAATCCCAACACTTAGGAGGCAGAGCCAGGCGGATCTCTGTGAGTCTGAGGCCAGCCTTGTCTACAGAGCAAGTTCCAGGAAAGGCGCAAAGCTACACAGAGAAACCCTGTCTCGGAAAAAAATACCCCAAAGCCACCTGTTTCTGTCCTCTGGAGTTTACCACTGCAGAGTGCTGGGCCATTTCCTTGCCGTCTGTGCCTTTTCACACTCAGCCCAAACAGCATTTCATGCTGAACATCGTATTATGTCATTTTTCCTTTGTCTTAAAAATGATTTAATTAAACCAGGCATGGCGGTGCTCCTTTAATCCAGCACTCAGGCAGAGGCAGGAGGATCTCTGTGAGCTTGAGGCCAGCCTGGTCTACAGAGTGAGTTCCAAGCCAGTCAGGGCTACATAGCGAGACCCTGCCTTAGCAACAACAACAAAAAGTTATATTTCCTAGGGTGATTTAATCACTTCATGGTAGGATATTCAGGGTGTTTTGGTTTGGTTTGGTTGGTTTATTTTTTGAGACAGGTTCTTGCTTTGTAGCCCAGGCTAGCCTATGACTTTTGCAATCATCCTTCTTCGTTCTCCTAGTGCTTGGATCACAGGTAATACCACCCTGCTCCCCTGGACATTCAGAGTTTGGGGAGATTTGATACTGTAAATGTGCTGGATAGTTTTATGTCAGATGGACACAAGCTAGAGTCATCAGAGAGGAGGGAACCTCAATTTAGGAAATGCCTCCATTAGATCCAGTTGTAGGCAGACCTGTAAGGCATTTCCTTAATTAGTGATTGATGTGAGGGGGCCCAGCCCATTGTGGGTGGTGCCATCCCTGGGCCAGCAGTCCTTCCATAAGAAAACAGGCTGATCAAGCCATGGGGAGTAAACCAGTAAGTAACACCACCCCCCACCCCGCCATGGCCTCTGCATCAGCTCCTGCTTCCAGGTGTGTGCTTTTCTAGAATATGGCAGAAACAGAATAGCAAAAGTAAGGTGCAAAGAGGTTTGTGAACTGCAAGTGTCTCACCTGAGAGTAGTCGATTCTAATAGGTCTTGGCAGGTGGTTGGTGAGCAAGGTGTCATAAGTGGATTTGAGTCTTTTCCCTTACATTTCCTTTGAGATTGGAGTTTAGAGTTTTAGTCATAGGGTGGTTTCTGTTTTAGGAGAAGTAGAAGAAGAGCCTTCTGGTAGTGTAGCTTGGTGGTAGCGCTTCCCTACCATACACGGGGCTCTGCATTTGCTCTGTGGTTTTTATTGTGACCATAGAGAAAGCTTCAGGTGAAAGGCTGAGCGGTGTGTGCTGCCTAGACACAGGATGGGTGACAGAGATGTGGCTGTGGGGACCCTTGCCTTGTAAGTCACACTGCCTCCACCTTCCCGACTGACTCCCCGTCACCTCTTGCTCTGTGCTGTTCCCTAGATGACTTTGAAGATGAGAACCAGAAACCCCCAAAGAAGTGCTTCCCCTCCAGAGTGTCCCGCGGGAAGAGGAAGAGAGGCTGCAGCGATCCAGGAGACCCCACAGATGGTGCAGCAAAAACGCAAGTGGCCAAAGCCACTGCCGAATCCAAGAATCTCAAGGCTCCCAAGGAGGAAGCGCTCAGCGATGGGGACGATTTCAGGTGAGCTGACCACGCACAAACCCCGTGACAGATGTTCCCATCAGAGGAGCGAGGATAATGGCAGTCATGGGGGATGTGGGAAGACGCAGGGTCTTCAAGCATTTCCAGAGAGAGCCAGGCCAGCAGGAGCTGGAGACCTCAGAGTTTTCTGGTGAGTTGATTGGCAGCTCACAGACAGTGACTTCTTCCTGGTTACACAGCTAGCTAGTAGCACAGTCAGGAGCAGAATTCAGGGCTCCTGACGCTTGGTCCAGTGTGCTTTCAACTTCACAGATACTCAACAGAGAGGCAAGAGACTTCCTGCCACCCCAGAGTTTGGCACTGGCAACTGCCGCCCAGCTGGACTTTGAGCGTTCACGGGGCACATTCTTGTCCCCCGCTGCCCTTCTCGGTTTTATTGATTTTTTTATTTTTTTTCCTCGTTTGGGGGATCAAGCCCAGGCCCTCGCTGAGCTCCACCTCCAGCCCTTCCCCCATGTTGCACTCTTGTTTCCCTTCCCCTGGGAGCCCTTCTTCCCGCCTGGCGCCTGTCTGAAGCCATCAGCTCTAGTATTCACAAGTCGTGGCCTTCTCTGCTCCCGTGCCCACTGTGTCTGCCAGATGACAGTTACTTACGACAATGCAGTGTGCTCAGGTTTGCTACCCTCCAGGGTGGCCACACCTCTCCGGTCTCGGCTAGAACTGTGAGCTTCCTTTGTGTTCACAGGGCCTGTGGCATCTAGGCCTGGGCCTGTAGTTTGCCAGATGCTGAATGCCTTTGTAGTAGGTGAATATTCTTATTTCAGTATGAGGGACAGTGAACAACATGAGGCTAGTTCAGGATCCAGCCTAAGCCAGCTGGAGGGTGGGTGAATAGAGGAAAACTGGTAAGGGTTCTTTTGCCTCTAAATAAATCCAACCTGCTGTTGATGATGGGAGAATAGTCCAGCAGAGGGCAGTAGTGGGTCAGGGGGAAGAGCCCCGGGGAAGCAGGCACTTACTTTATCCACCATGGTTCATATGCTTCCTGGTTGCCCCTCTCAGTTGTTGAATTCCGTCTCTGGGGATATCCACACAAAGACAGGTCCAGAGCTGCCAAGGAAGACTCTGGATCCCCTTTCTTCTCACCTGAGGGTTGGCTGGTTCAATCTGTAGTTTAGAAGTTGAGTAGTTTGCTATGTTTTTTTCCTGGATGTCATGGTAACAAAATATCCCCCATGTCAAATGGTAGAAAACAAAACCAAAAATGTTACTGGAGCTCAAGACCCAGACCATTTTTAATGTCTGTGCTAAAATCTTGACAGTTTCCTCTTGATACCAAGTATCATAATGTTTATACAAGCCAAAAGTAACCCAGAACTGTAGCCGGGGATTTATATATGAATTTGCAGAAATATGTCAACATTCTGGCAACTGTTTACCTTGCACGTCACTGTCTAGCCAGCTGCTTCTCTGTATGGTTTCCCTACTAGCAGCTGCCCAGCCTGGTCCTGGTTGTGGTTCCATGGGTGATCACACCGTACTTGTCCTCTTGGAGTTGTGCCAGCCTCGGTGTCCTTGGGCTACGTTTTCTAATGGGAGAAAAGCATTCTCTGAGCTGTTCACAGGCGGCTGGGCCGATGGGAAACTCTTCTGGCCTCCAGCTATGTGCATGTATACACAGTTACCTTGGCTTTCTGAGACTCCTGCGACTGTGTGGCTTCATTCATTTTGCCCTCACCATTTCAAAAGGCGCAGCAGTTTCTTTCCCACATGGATTGTGAGTTAATAAGTTGGGGTTTGTTTTAAGAACCAAAGGTCTGGCTTTGTAGCAGGGTAACCTTATACTTGAGCTCTTCCCACCTCCTGTCTTTAGACGTTGAGAGCCGGCTGTCTGTCATCTTCATGGGTATGATGGCAGCGGTCAACAGGAGAAGAAATCCTGTAGGTTCTGATTAGCCCGAGTGGGACACTAGGGGATGTGAGCTTCTTCACCTTTGATCCGTACCCAGGGACTCTCCAGGCGACTGCAAGAAGGCAAAGAAACACGAAAAAACAGAGGTGGTGGATGGAGGCAGTGATGAAGACGAGGACAGTGAAGACGACTGGGAGGAGGTGGAAGGTAATGTGAAGTCCTGTGTTCCAGACTGAGTCTGTTGGCCAGGTCACATGCTGCAATCTTGTTTTTCTGTGAAACAAAGACAAGAAATACAGTTGCAGTGGGGGCCTCTTTTAAGTAATGAAATTCCATTGGTTCCAGAGGAGCTTGTATGTTTTTTTCCTCCAGTGGCTTTTGGTGAGGAAACTGTAAACAGAGGCAGTGCTGGAGGAAGAGTGCAGCCGGAGGAGTTGCACAGTCCTGACTCCAGCCCAGCGCTGTCCCACATAGCTGTGTGAGCAAGCTCTCTGCTTGTCTGAGGCGGGTTCTTCTCTGGCAGCATTCTGTAAACTGTCTGGGACTGTGAATCCTCCAGGCTGCAGGTGCAGTGGACCTGAGCCCCAGGTCCACACCACGAGAGTGGTAGCTAATGTTAATTCCTGACTCCTTCTGTGGGGCATGCCCACCCCCTCAGCATTTTATTTTGACAAGGTTTAAATCTACCAAGAAATGAGAGTAGTCTGTAGACCTGGTCCTTTATATTTAATGTGCCTTTCTCTCTGTAGCTATTTGAAAATGAGTTTCAGCAATCCGGCAGCATTCTTTCCCCAAGAAAATAGCACTGTCTTACCTGGCAGAGCAACCTCATCACACCCAAAAATATGAAAAACAACCCTCAGTTGTTATAAAAATGCCTTCATAGCTCTGTTGTTTTCTTTTAATCCAGGTCCAGATTAGAAATTATGAGTTTGTAGTTTTTTGTTTTTTTTTTTAATCTAAAGCTTCCACCATGTACTACCTTTATTAATTACTTCTGGTGCTGGGGATTAAACCTATAGCCTTAGGAATACTAGGAAGATGTTCTGCCACAGAACTACCACTCCTATCCTTTGTTTTTTTTTTGTTTTTTTGTTTTTAAAGTGTGTGTGTGTGTGTGTGTGTGTGTGTGTGTGTGTGTGTGTGTGTATGTATGTAGATTAGAGGACAACTTTCAAGAGTTCTTTTCTGCCACCTTGTGGGGTCCAGCCCAAAGCCAGGTCATCAGGATGCACACCATCTTGGCAGCCCCCAGCCCTTGTTCTTTTCAGGGCTATTGACTTGCTATAGTCCAGACTGACATGGTATGTAGTACCTCTGGTCTCACCCTGCTGAGTTCTAGGATTACAGATGTGTGCTGCCGTACTTGGCATTTTCTTTTTCCTTCTTTCTTCTTTGGCTTTGTAGAGCAATGCCTGCTTTGAAAAGTCCTGGCCTCTTGCTTTTTAGAGTATTCTGGTTTTGTCAGATAAACAATTGGGCAGCTCGGGCTTCCCTGTCTATTCCTGATTTTGTTTATCTCAGCAGAACCCTGCTATTGTTCCGTGTATTAGCTATTGATATTATTTACTTTAATTTATGTGTATAAGTATTTTGCCTGCATATATGTCTGTGCACCATGTGCCTGCTGCATGTGGAGGCCAGAAGAGAGTATTGAATCCCCTGGAACTGGAGTTACAGATGGTTGTGAGCCACCATGTGGGTGCTGGGACTTGAGCCCAAGTCTTCTACAGTCAGTGCTCTAAACCACTGAGCCATCTCTCCAGCCCCAATTATTATTAGTAACTTTTAAAATTACTGTTGATAGAACTTACCGAGCCTATGCTGGACATGGGAGAAGATTCTACCACCTCACAGTCTGTCCTGCCTGTGAAGGCTGTGGAAATAGAAATTGAAACACCGGAGCAGGCGAAGGCACGGAAGAGAAGGTAGGCGGGGCCCTGCTTCTGTGCTCCTGTCCTGGAAATAGGCAGCAGATACACGGAGAAAAGCCTTTGTGTGTCAGGAGTGGTCTGAAGCCCCAGGGGAGAGCCTGGGTTTGCCTGTAGGACTGAAAGGAGACACCTGGTGTCCCGTCTGGGTGGGAGATGGAGGTGTGTGCCAAGGACTGAGCACTTTGTTCATCTCTTAGTTCACCTGCCCCTTAGAGCAGGATTATAAGTGAGAGGCTCAGAGAGCTTAAGTGACAGTCCAGGAGCCACTTAGCCAGTGAGTCGAGGATGCAAGACCTGAATCCTTACTGGCTGACATGGCACTCATACTTTCCCTCCCACATATCACTGCAAGACTTGAGATGGTACCCACTGTGGAAGGAGCACCCACCCTTCCCAGGGTGCCCAGTTCCTCTGTAGCCTCTGATGACCCAGGAAAATGGAGCGTACAAGCTAGCTAATGAGGTCCACTCTGATGGAGTAGACCTCATGTTATTAGGCAGGGTGGAGGAGGACATTGTGTCTTTCAGGAAGTGCAAGGTTTTCCTGCAGGTTGATGGGCCATGGGTGAAAGATTTTGCAGAACAGTCATGTAAATGCCTTCTTTAATTTAGCATCAGTGTGATGGTTTGAGGAGGAAGTCAGGATTCTGGAAGAAGGGAACTTGAGGCCGGTGGGTGAGCCATAGAAGGCTGCGACCAGGGCTGCACGATGTCTAAGGGTGGGTCTAAGGATGGAGATGCTGCGTCCAGGGCTGCATGGTGTCTAAGGGTGGGTTTGCAGATGGAGATGCTGCGTCCAGGGCTGCATGGTGTCTAAGGGTGGGTCTAAGGATGGAGCTGCTGTGTCCAGGGCTGCACAGTGTCTAAGGATGGGAAGTGTTGCATCCAGGGCTGCATGGTGTCCTGTGAGCAATTTGCAGGTGGGAAGTGTTACATCCAGCATGGCTCCAGGGACAGACCAGACTGGGCCAAAGACTGACATGTGGACAGAAAGCTGGTCAGGTGGTCTAGGATCTTGGACAAAGAAACTTCAATCTTCCAGAAGCTCTGTGTGTTTATTATGTACAGTTGAACAGGGAGGCAGGGTTATTACATGGAGATAAACAAGGAGGCAGGGTTTATAGTGTACAGCTGGATCAAGGGAGCAGGTTTAGGTCATCTCAGTAGGAGATGCCTCTGTAGAGGAGCAGTCTTCAGGCTATAAACATGGTGGGAAGCTAGGTGGACATTTCCTGCATACACTATTAACATCCATAGGAAGACGGATGTTATCTAATACCCTGAGGAAGATAAAGCCTTTGCCATTTCTTTGAGTCTCATGGGCAAGGGGTGGCTTTGCCATTTTCCCATGAGTCCGAGGCTATGGCATCCCTGACATGGCCATGTCCATATCAACAACACTCATTCACTCAGGACAGCACTCACTCAGGGCTTCCTCCTCTCCCCCTAGAGAAGGAGCAGATGGTGGCCACTTGCTGACTTGACTGAGTGGGACAGCCTTGTATAGGAAACGGGGCAAGTGACTCCCATGCCATGGTGAGGAGTTGTGGTTTCCTGCTTCAGTCTTGGGTCTCTCGCTGTGTTTCAGTGAGAAGATAAAGATGGAGCTTGAGACGTACCTCCGGAGGATGATGAAGCGCTTCAATAAAGAAGTTCAGGAGAACATGCACAAGGTGATGGCGGGGAGGGCTAGGAAGAGCGGCCCAGAGGTGACAGGCCCAGGGGAAGTTAGGTGCCATCCTGGAGGCCGGGCTTACAGGTGGATAGTGGAGCTCCTTTCACCTTGGTGTGGAGAAGAAAGATGTGCTGAGGGAAGGAGGTGGGAGAGAGTAGATAGACAGACCGCCCTGGTGTCATTGCAGTAGGTTGTGAGGGGCGCGGTTGAGGCTGGAGGGCAGAGTTCAGGTGGGGTGCCTAGCAGTGGAGGGTGGCGTCAGATGAGCAGGGTGAGTGGAAGACAGTCAGAAGATTCTTGCCTGGCCTCCAGTTGGTGCTCTGAGCCTGTGTCTCCGACACTTTCCCTGCTGACCTCACAGCAGCAGACCCAGGTGGTTGGCGCTTCACCTGAAAATCCTGTAGTGTGTCTGTGAAAGGGATTGCTGCTGAGAGGAAAGGTTATTATTTTGAACTGATGAATTCTTTGAGGGAGTGAGAAGAGAGTGAGACACAAAGCCTTGGGATATGGCTGACGCAGCCTTTGTGTACTGTGTGTAGAAGCATAGCCAAGGTTTCCTGTCCACCAAACATCATATCCCTGCTGTCTTCAGCTCTCCCTCCATGCTGGCTTCCCCCCTCCCCCTCCCCAGGTTCACCTGCTCTGCCTGCTGGCCAGTGGCTTCTATCGAAACAGCATCTGCCGCCAGCCAGATCTGCTGGCCATTGGCCTCTCCATCATCCCAACTCGCTTTACCAAGGTGCCACTTCAAAACAGGGACGTCTGCTTCCTCTCAAACTTGGTGAAGTGGTAAGGCCATCTTCTGTCCTCCAGAGCTGGGATATAGGGTCGGGTTTCTCTTGGGCTGGTTCAGGCCAGTTCTGTAGTGGTCAGTTGGCATCAGGAAGGGGCATGGCATTGAGGAGAGGAAGCATTGGGATGCTCCTGGCCCTAGAAGAGAGCCGGGGCTGGCAGGAGTCCCATGTGCACTGCACACTTAGACTAGTCTGAGGAGTTCTGAGACAAAGGAATGCGGAAAATAGGGTGCTTCCCTCAGGTGGGCAGTCTGGAAAGGGTGCCCAAGGAGGTGGCAACTGAGTTGGGTCTTCAGTGATGGTCAGCGTTAGCTAGCTGGCCTGAGAAGAGCCAGTGCAGGTAGTGAGTCTCAGAGTCACTTGCTGTTGGTTTTATTGGCTGTAAAAGACTAGAACTTTTTCTTCACCCTGACCACTCTGTAGAGGAGTACCTGGTCTCTCCCCAGGTTCATTGGAACCTTCACAGTCAATGCGGACCTTTCAGCCAGTGAGCAGGACAGCCTGCAGACAACCTTGGAGAGGAGAATCGCCATTTACTCTGCAAGGGATGATGAGGAGTTGGTCCATGTAAGTGGTTCCTCTAGTGGCACTGCTCATTAACGGGGATGAAATATGATGTCATCCTTGGAGGATGCCTGTTACCTGCACAGAGATCGGACTTTGCATTTGCATGTCTGGCCAAATGCCTGGCTTCTTTAGATTTGCTGAGATTTGGCTCTGAAGAATGTAATGTGTCAGGTGCTGTCATAGTCATTATCTTCTCTCATCAACTCCTTAGAGCTGTGGGCAAGGAGAAGCAGGGGTTGCCTCAAGTGAAAAGCCTGTGTGGGGACACCACTCAGCTAGTGGCAGGTGCTACTTCATTTCAGCCCTGTCTAAGGAACTAAGAAGCTACCTCTGGTGCAGTGCCACCAGCCAGACTACAGACCACAGCCTTTTCCTGTTCCAGGACACCACGCTGCACTGAGTTATTGAGTCCCTTAATTTCTTCTAGATTGTGATGGTTTCCTGGTTTTTCTCTGTCCTTGTGAGCTTCACAATTTTGTAGGGAGATGCCAGGGATCAGAGCCAGGAACGTTGAGCTGCTTCCCTTGGCTCTTGCTTAGTTCAGACAGGGTCTCTTAGGTAGCTCAAGCTAGCCACCACCATATGACAGCTGCTTTACTTGTTGCTTTCTAAACATCCAGATAAAAGAAGTCACAGGTAACAGCTTTTCCATGGTCACATGGCTTCTGAGATGGCCTACCTTCCTGTGTTTGGTCTTCACCTCTGACTTTCTCGCCAGGGTGTTGTAGTAACTGATGAGAGTGGTCAGGAGCTAGTGTGGGGATCTGGGGGAGTCCTCGCTGCAATATGTTATTGCTATCACCACGAGCCTTATCCCTGAGGGAGCAGCTCCCATCCTCACAGGTCAGAAACTCAGAGCTGTGGTGTGGCCTCCAGGTAAAAGATTCAGTGTGGGGAGTGGAAAATAGAGAGCACGCATGGGACCTGGCGACATCTCTGTTTCCACATTTTCTTTCCGGACTGTTTGATTTTATTTTCTTTTAATCACACACATAATACTTGTTGACTACAAGGCCATCAAAGGATAGGTAGGCGGGAAGAGACTGACAGCCTGTAGCTAGTGAGAAGTGCTATTAACTAAGCAGATAGTCTTTATATTTACATGTCATCCTTCTTAGGAACATATGGTGACTTTTCCCGGGAGCTGAGTCTCTGCAGTGTCATTTACAGCAGTGTCTGGAGGGCTGCTGTCCTGTGCTGGGGTGGTTTCCACTCTCTCCTGTCTAAGCAGCAGCGTACATTGGGTTAGCTTCCTCATACTGTCCAGTTAAATCTATCTCCTCCTGTCATTGTAGATATTTCTTCTGATTCTTCGGGCTCTGCAGCTGCTCACCCGACTGGTGTTGTCTCTACAGCCCGTTCCACTGAAGTCGTCTGTGACAAAGGTGAAGTCCTTGGGCATCTAGAGAAAAGGAGTTGCCACCAGAGAAGAGTGAGGAAATTGCACATTTAAAAGAAAATTGGCCACTATCATTTTTTATTATATTTATCTTACATTTGTGTGTGTATATATCATAATAGCTGTGGAGATCAGAGGACAACTCGCAGAAGTTGGCTCTTTTCTTCCACCGTGTGAGTCCCGGGGATTGAACTTGTCAAGCTTGGCAGCAGGTGCCTTTACTCACTGAACTATTTTGCCAGCCTAACGATGTCATATTTTTATGAGTTGGTGTGCTTGAAGACCGGGCCCCTCTGAGCCTGCTTCGCACACCCCCTGTGTTAAAGGACACACAAGTGGGTGTTTGGCACCCTGAGCTTGGTGTGCACTGCGTCGTCTGAGAGAGGGCTGGTTTCCAAGCCGTTGTTTCTAGCCTGTGAGCCAAGTAGAGAGTCACCAAGTTAGCATAGTGGAGGGCTGATGGGTAAAGGACTCTGCATTTTTAAATATGTGAGGAAGGATGTTAGTGCTGCCAACTGGGCTGTCATGTCGTCTGGTGCCTGCAATAATGGAGGTTGATTATTGTAAGTAAGACAGAACAGCAAAATTAATATATCTTTCCCTTCTTCTCTCTTCCCACTCTGCTTTTTGAGAGAAGTTTCATATGGCTCAGATTTGCCTCAGACTCACTGGAGTTGAGGATGACCTTGAACTCCTGATTATCCTGCCTCCACCTCCCAAGTATTGAAATTACAGGCCTACAGCATGACACCCACGAGTAAATTTCTTACTGTTTCAGGGGAAAAAGTCTTCCACGGGGACATCCTTAGAGAGTCCTGGAGGTTCTTCAGATCCTTCCAGTAATGTTCCAGAAAGCCCCAAGAGGCCCAAGACCAGCAAAAGAATCAAAGAAGAGGAAGCCTCTTCTGAGTGCAGTGAAAAGGCCGATGCCCGAGGGAAGAGAAGCAAGGCCACTGCGGGCAGTGGGCAGCGGAGAAAGCCTTCCTGCAGTGAGGGAGAGGAAGCCAAGCCGAAAACCCAGAGCCGTGCGCGTGCCCGGCAGCGGCGGCGGCGGGTGGCTGCCAAGGTGTCTTACAAAGAGGAGAGTGGGAGCGATGAGGCAGGCAGCGGCTCTGACTTTGAACTCTCCAGTGGAGAGGGCCGGAATTCCTCTGACGAGGATTGTGAGCCCGGCCCTCGAAAGCAGAAGAGGACTCCAGGTCCTCAGAGGACAAAGACCAGGTCTAAGAGTGCCACCAAGACCCAGTGTGAGCCGCCAAGCTTTCCAGCAGCCTCTTCAAGCTCTTCAGGCAGTAAGAGAGGCAGGAAGGTTTCCAGTGGTGGCGAAGCGACAGGAGATAGGAAAGCTGCCGGTATAGACCAGTGGTTGGAGGTGTTCTGTGAGTCGCAGGCCAAGTGGGTGTGCGTGGACTGCGTGCATGGTGTGGTGGGACAGCCTCTGACCTGTTACAAATATGCCACCAAACCCATGACCTATGTCGTAGGCATTGACAATGATGGCTGGGTCCGAGATGTCACTCAGAGGTATGACCCAGCCTGGATGACCACAACCCGCAAGTGCCGGGTTGACTCTGAGTGGTGGGCTGAGACCCTGAGACCCTATCAGAGCCCGCTTACAGAGAGGGAGAAGAAAGAAGACCAGGAGGTAAGACACGGACCACCCAGGCTCAACACTGGGCAGCAATCAAACTGTCCTTTTCTGCTCATGACTATGCCCAGCAGGATGTTGATATTTTAGTGTGGCTTAACTATATAGTTCTGAATATCTTTATACTAGCCATAGAAACAGATGCTTTTCTATGTGTTTGACTATATTTAATTATCACACCAACATTTGACTTACACATCCCCGTCATAGTCTATCCTTGAGGGCAGGAACTCAAGCAGGAGTTGAGACAGGAACCATGGAGGAATGCTGCTTACTGACTTGCTCTCCACGCTCACACTGCTGTGCTGTTGCTGCCACAGTTTTATTGGTAAAAGGCTTCAAGAGCCAAGTGATCCAGTGGCTAGGCTTTGAACTCAGGGCTGTGTGAAGTCTGCATTCTTTAGTTATTACCCTGTTAGTATTTTGGAGCTTGAAGGTACTTTACAAGCTCTGTGATCTCACTGAGGGAGAAAGGATAACTCATCTGTGTGTGGCCACCTCTCTTCCACGTGCATGGACAGCTCAAATACACCTCACACCTGTAGAACATGTCTCCTAGGAAGGGAGGGACTTAGAACACAGAACTCTCTGTAGCCAACCAAGAAGTCAGGCAAAGTAGATGCCTTCCAGAAGCAGGGATTTCTCCAGTGTAACACGGCTGTGTCAAGAGTGAACCCTGGCAGCAGGGGAAGGGTCCAAGGTGCTCGTGTACAACAGCCCCATGTTGGGTGGAACTCTGCATGAGAACTCGCCTACATTGGCCAGAGGTTGATTTGCATCCACTCAGGATAGGAAAGGCATGGGGTTGTGTAGCATCGCCTTAGGGAGTAGACCGCAGCCCATGTGGAGTTGCCTGTTTAGTGTTGACAGGCTAAGTGGGAATCCTGCAGGTAGCATTGTACCCAATTGAAGCGTCAGGATGCCCAAACGGCAGAGTCTCCACCTTAATTGCTCTGTGGTCGGTCAGTTTGCGCTCTGTTGCTATGATAGAACACTGACCAAAACCAATGTAGGGGCGGAAGGGTTTATTTGGCTTACATGCCCTTATCACAGTCCATCCTTGAGGGCAGGAACTTAAGCAGGGACAGAGACAGGAACCATGGAGGAAAGCTGCTTTACTGACTTGCTCCATGCTCACATTCAGCTACCTTTATACCTTCCAGGACCGCCTGCTCAGAGGTGGCATTTCCCACAGTGGGCTGGGCCTCCTCCATCAATCAGCAATCAAGAAAATGTACTATAGACATGCCCATAGGCCAATCTGATAGAGGCAGTTCCTCAATTGAAATTCCCTCTTCCCAGATATGTCTAGGTTGGCACACACACACACACACAAACCCAAAAAACCAACCAACACAGTGGTGCCAGTCTGTAGGAGTTCCTTGGTGTTTTGAAGGGATGCCAAGAGAAAGCTTAAGCCAGCTTGGGAAACAGCATTTGATTCATAGCAGTGGGATTTGTTACTAATAATCAGAATTCTCAGTGAAGTACAAGACTTGTGTGGATCTCAGAAAAGGTGCAGGGCAGCTGCTGTAAACCTGTTGAGCCTGCTTTTGCTATAAGGTGACAATATCCCTGAGGTCAGGCCTTACGGTAGAGAAGTTGGCATCTTCTCCCATGAAGATATGTAGCAGAGTGGACTAAGGCTTAGGGTGTCTAAAGATTGGAGACAGGCGCCTTTCTGATGCTGGTGCACATCACAGCTCCTGGTGCTTCCTGGCTTTGGATTGATCCTTGGCGCACCTCATGGCCACAGTGACTGGCAATGTCACCAAGTCACTAATGGGTCTGGACTCCACAGTTTGTTGTCAGAACAGATTCATGTGTAGCAGCCCACTCATACCCCCTTCCTCGTCTAGGCGCATGCTCACCACTGTCCGTCTGTCTGGCCCTTGCAGTTTCAGGCGAAGCACCTGGATGAGCCTTTGCCCACCTCCATCGGGACATATAAGAACCACCCCCTCTATGCCCTGAAGCGCCACCTCTTGAAATTCCAGGCCATCTACCCTGAGACAGCTGCAGTCCTTGGATATTGCCGTGGAGAAGCTGTCTACTCCAGGTGTGTGAAGCATCCTCCTTGTCCTCCTGGTGGCCTAGGGTTAGCACCTGGTGCACAGGCACCTCTGTTAACAGTATTCTCAGCAGGGGTGAGCCACGGTATGTGTGTACTGTGAAGGAGAGATCAAAACATGTATAAAACACCAAGAGCAAAAAGCTACCGGGAAAATTATGTAAACGTGGGACAGTTGAAATACAAGACCATAGAAGTGTTCCTTTTACATAATGCACATGAAAGCGGAGAAAGGAAGTTGTCGGGGGTACACTCACAGGTGTGCCAACCCTGTCCGTAATAAACAAGTTGGGAAGTGGATACTGGCAGTGGCCACACAACAGTAAGTGAGCCTGGTGTTGCTGAGCTCTCCTCAAGAGTGGCTGAAATGTTGTGCCCTGTGAATGCCGGTGCACTGCAGGCAAAAGAAGTCACCCCAAAAGTACTATAAATAAAAAAACTAATGTGCGATGTTTACAGAGGGAAAACTGAAGAAAGATGATAGCTTTTAGAGCTGAGGGGGAAACCAGACGCAGAGATTTTGAGCAGTAGCAGTAGAAAACAAGTAAAAGAAGGGATTTTTAAAAACATTGACGCCTAAGGACCAAAGCCTAAGGGCTGCTTTAAATCAATGGGAAGTGAGAGGCGCAGAAAAGAACTGTAGAGCCCCAGCACAAGGTGAGTGTGGGAACAGGTCCTGCTTTGAACCCTGGTGGGGAGTCCCACCAGACCTTTACCCTTGAGTCATCTTGCTGGCCTCTCCGTGCTTAAAACTGAGTGTGTCCCCTGCCTGAGAGGCCACATTTTGTTTACTCGTGTGAGTGGACGCTCAGGCCCCTCCTTGGGTTGGGAGCGATGCTGCTATGTGTGTTAGTTGAGACCATGGTTTGCATACTACAGAAAGTTTGGGGGGAGCGGCTGAACTGTTTCTTCAGTGGCCACACCTTTTACCTCCCCCCAGCGGTGCACAGTGGTGCCAGTCAC